>NC_137208.1:22995688-23003188 GCF_960531495.2 Zeus faber
TGAGTAGGTGTCTGTGTCCACAGTGTGTGTCTACACCTGTATGTGGGTGGTTGCTCCTGTGGTCTAATTTAAAGTCTGAGGTAAAGGAGCAGATACATTGATGGGGATGGGAGGATTTTTTGAAGGACCTGTTTGAAGAGGAACTTAAAAGGCAAGGGGGGGCAGGGGGCAACAAGAGTGCGTTTCCGTGGGAAATGGGGAAATGACAAAGCTCTCCCTCTCTCAAAATGACACCCATAAGCTACTGACCTAATGCCTGGGCCTCTAAACCTAGGACTCTGACAACAAACAGCTCAGAGCCAAGACAACTTAGGCAGTTCCTGTTTTTCCAGTTTGTGTCTATGCAAAAAGGGGTTTTCAAAGGAAACGGTAAACAAAGCCAGAATAGTGATGAGTGGCGCACAAAAGCCCAAGCTGGTACGTCCCTTAAGTTAAGTAATTACCACCCACCCACTAACAGAATATCAATGGTCCCCTTTGATCAGAGCTAGGACTTTTTTAATAAGGTTTCTAGAGTTTGGGTTTCATGTGTAGCATCATATCTTCAAACATGTATCCTTAGCTGAGTCAAGCCTAGGGGCCCTTGTGTGTGTGTGTGTGTGTGTGTGTGTGTGTGTGTGTGTGTGTGTGTGTGTGCGTAGGGTTGTAGAGTTACAGGTGTGATGAGACTCTGAGCTCGGCTTTGCCTTAAGGCCTGTAAAGATGCAAGATCCAAGATGTTTGGAAGTGAGATAAAGAGTGAGACCGAGAAAGAGAAAGAGTTATGTCTCCAGCGACTGTGGAGGAGCTTCACCTGGGAGCTCGCTCACCTTTGAGTGGCCTGGCCATTCAGTGCGTGTGCCTGTGTGTTTGTGTGAGTAAGCGATGTATTTGTTTTAATGCCCATAGACATATCGTGTGTGCTTTTATATGTGCAATTATACATTACTGTGGGTACACTGAATGTATTTGTGTATGTGTGGCAGTTTCTCCTACCACACGCCACCCAAGTGGCGTTTCCAGGGCACAGAGACACAGAAGACCATGGGTTGTCGACACCAGTTTATAGTAGAGAGGAGGCTTGGTGGAATTAGCCAGGAGCAGATAGAACATGTCATGACCGGGCTCCTATATCCTGAGTGTGTGTGAGGATAGGAGTTTTAATCTGTTGCTCGTAAGCCCAACCAACGAGCAACAGGTATGCAACCACTCTGGCTCAAACACCTAGATCCAGGTCAGCTGTGGCTGTTCAAACCATCCCATCCCCACATCACAGTATGTTTACTGAATGTGTTTGGTTGTGTGTGTATTCATGTGTGTGCACGTCTCTCCAATTAATTGTTAACACTACTGTGTGTGTGTGTGTGTGTGTGTGTGTGTGTGTGTGTGTGTGTGTGTGTGTGCGTGTGCGTGTGTGCGTGTGTGCGTGTGTGTAGGGTTGTAGAGTTACAGGTGTTAAGAGACTCTGAGCTCTGCTTTGCCTTAAGGCTTGTAAAGATGATCCAAGGCGTTTGGAAGAGAGAGTGAGACAGAGAGAAAGAGAAGAAGACTCCAGCGACTGTGGAGGAGTCACCTTTGAGTGGCCCCGGCCATTCAGTGCATGTGCCTGTGTGTGTAACGTTTGTATTGATTCCCATAGACATGTCGTGTGTGTGCCTTTATATGTGCAATTATACATGATTGTGGGTTCAAACACTTGTGAATGTATTTGTGTATGTTTACTGTATGTGTTTGTTTGTGTGTGTATTCATGCGTGTGCACGTCTCTCCAATTTGCATTTGTGAATGCTATTGTGTGTGTGTGTAAGTGTGTGTGTGTGTGTGTGTTTTGTGTGTTTTTGTGTGTGTGTGTGTGTGTGTGTGTGTGTGTGTGTGTGCTTTTTGGTCTGGCAATGTACAGTATCTCAGTGTGTTAATGGACTTTTATTGAACTTCGGAAGGGGCAATTTGCACTTGACGCTGGTGGTGGCAAGCATCTAGTAAGTAATGGCATGTTTGCATTACATGGTACCGGCTCAACTCGACTCGACTCTACTCGCTTTTGGTACCAAGTACCTAATTTTCCACTGCAGATAGTACCACCTCAACGTAGCTGTAGCGGTGGAAAAGCAGCTAAAGTTAAACTAACTAAACTATTACTTATATTGCGCTTTTTTAAAAACACTGTTGCAAAGTGGCAGAAAATTGACACACAATGGAAAACAAATCAAAACAAATGAACAAAACATATTTCCAACAAAGAGGGCCTCAAACAGAGATAATACAAACACAACAAAAAATAAGTTAAAAAAACAAAGAGGAGAACCAAGATCATTGTTGATCCCAATTATCCCAAATATAAGCTAATAATAATAATAATAATAATAATAATAATGGATGATAATGTGTCGCAAAATCGGCCGTTGGTGACAGTGTTGGAAATGGACGTCAACACCTTCATACCGCTGCAGCTCCATGGAAGATGAGTACGAATTCCTGCCTCAAAGCCTTAATTTGAAGCAGGGCCGTGCAGCTATGTTCCGTGGCGTTGAAGGTGCAGCGATTATTAAAATCAGCTGAGGTTGGAATGAAAACCTGCATATTTTCCATTTTCTCTCTGTCTCTATACACATGGACGTCAGACGGTGAGTGGTGAATAGTGAATGTGTTTGATGTTTGATTTACAGTGAGTTTTTCTATCTTGGCAGGGAATCTGACGCAGAGATTGTGCGCCAGATGAGGTCAGGAGTTGAGGTAAAGACAAACTGGGATACACATCATGCGGGTGGTGTACACATACACACACATATAAAACAGTACAAAAACACTTTTCAGAGGTGAATGCGCACATTCAACGTGACCCACATTCATTCTCTGTGTTTATTCTCACAAAGTTTATATCTCTCTATCTCTTTTTACACACACACACACACACACACACACACACACACACACACACACACACACACACACAGTGGAGCCCTATTGAGTCCCACCCTGATAAAGATCACAGCGCTTTCCGTTGAGCCTTCGGCTTGTACGAAGCAAGCGGACGAGTTCAATAGGAACTCCACATCACGACACAGACTTCCATTTCCTGATACTGAAAATTGTCCCAAATTGCATATATCGTACTACTTCATACGTCAAGTTAATACGTTTTTAGCGTTTTTAGTACGTCCGAAATCATGGTGTTCATCAACTCGCAGGAGAAAAGCACCAGGATGACATGCTCTATCCAGTGAAAGATCGTAAACAATACCAGAAACAATCAGAGTGGAGCATTGCAAGCTAAAGTTATATAAAGATAGCATTTTAGATTGTATTATAATATTTGCAAGATTCCACAATTATTTCTGGTGCGACGTAAATATGTTTGAACGTACCCGTTCTCAACATTGATCGAGGTTTTTTCAAATGCTAAAGTTGTCGCCCCATTTAACTGGACTTCTGACAGGCTCGTCAAAAAACGGCCTAATTCCAAAGCGAGTGATTGGTGAAAATATCTAGATTATGGTAAGTTTGTTAACTTATTACTAATCTCTTCATCGGAACACAGAGTTGTAACATGGCACAACGACTGAGAAATCTGGAAATTTGGAGTGGGCCGTGTAAATGTTTCCCTGTTCTAAATGTAACTTCATCTCAACTAATTAATTAACTTGAATCGTTCGTGGCACTTGTTTTTTACATGCTTTACCAGGCTTTCGTCCTGGCAACAAACCCCACAAGTTCAGAGATTCAGTTTAAACAATTTAATGAAATGTTTAAACTGCAAACTGCATCTCTGAACTCCTGCTGCATGAGTGAACTGAAATGCCAGGAAGTGCTTTTTGAAGAGCATAATGCAACACGAAACACATCATCAACACTAAGCGACACGCTCGGCGTTGGTAAGTGTTGACGGCAGACGGAGACTCTTTGTTTGTTTGATTCAGCTGGTGTGAAGGCTGGTTTATGCTTCTCCGTCTACATGTAAACGAAAGTGAACGGGTTAGGGTTAGGGTTAGCGCGGCTGTTTGCTTTTATACTTGTCTGGATTTTGTGTATGACGTTATGTGTCTATGGGAAGCAAGAAATCAGTTATTTTGTTTGCTTGTTATTCCAAACATCATTTGAACATTTTAGAACTCAAAAATAGGATGTGCAAATATAAACAGAAATAGGGATATGCAAATAGAAATCCACTTCCAAACCTCTTCCGCAAGCTGGACAGTTCAACCAATCAGCTTTTTTGACGCACAGGTCTACTTGTTTGATTGCATCAGCTCCTCTGCTCCATCTCCATTCAACAAACTAGAAAAGCTGAGAGTGGAATTCTCACAAGAATCATTTAATTCTGTCATTATTTCTGAGGAAGACTGCAAAGTGGAAATCAGGTGTGACTCGAGACTCGCGCATCTCGTTCGAAAAATTGATTTGGGTGTCATTGCCTCTGCTCGGGGCGCGTGCATCATTCCCAACTCAAGGCTCTCGGCTCTTAGTCTCAGTGAATGCCTGTGCGTCTGGCTGGAGCTTCCGAGTCACGGATGAGCGACACTTTTGACAGAGTGACTCCCGCCTCCGGAATCATTGGAGTGATTTGTTCACTTTGAACGACTCACGCATCAGGGTTCGAGATTAAATCAATCTGTACAGTGTAGGGCCACCCTGCAGAGTTCCATGCAGGTTGCAACATATCACACACAAAAAAGAAAAAGGAAACCTTTGTTGTTCCGTCCTCTAAACCCTTGGTTTGGTGTGCTGCGCTGTCTGCAACACAGCTGGAAGAGAATGATGATGATGATGGGGGCGAGGCTCTCTCGCTTTTGCCAGCATGCGACTGAGGAGTTAATCCTACACGATCTAGAAAAGATTATGGTATTATGTGGGAGTGCTATAATTCATCTCTGCGCTTCAAACCGTTTTGTTTCTCTGCCTTTGTCCTCGTTGACTTTCCTTTTCCCTCCTGTCCAAGTCAAGTTGATTTGTCGTTTACTTCTTTAAAATTATAGCCACTGAAGGGAAGAACCTGTTTAAGTCATCTCTGTTGGATGTTTGACGTTATTGTGTTGGAACACTGTGTCTGCAGGTGTCGGAGAGTTAGATGTAACAATGTTCCTTAAAAGGGTCTTACAAGGGTCTTACAAGGGGTAAGACCCTTGTAAGACCCTTTTAAGGAAAATTGCGACACAATCTAAGACCCATTTTTGGACAAATCAACTCTCCCTTATTCAATAAAGTATTACAGGTACGCATTAAGGTAAGTGCTATTTGGTACAGGGCAGAGGAACGTATAAGAAATAGGGTAGGTTCTGAACTAGATGATTATATGAATTGTTATTATAACAGACTAATTTAGGTCAGATAGCAAGGTAAGTAATTAGGTTCTGGAATAAATTATATCCAATCTACAGAACTTCAGACAGCTATTAGGATTTTCTTGTATTTCTCTCTACAAGTAAGTATGAATTGACTTGGAATAATCTAGAACGGGTATTTTCCCAACCAACTCATTTTGACCATAAAATAACAAAAATAAGTGTTTATGACAAGGAAAATTTCCAAATAATTTGTTTCACTTTTAATTTGTTTCAATGTGAACCTGTGATCACTTTCGCTTGCGCTAATGAAGAAAACCTGGTGAATTTGACACACAAAATAGTGGAGTCGATGAAGCAGGCAAAGGGGGTCCAATGAGAGTATTATTATCTCTATTGTTATTGCTCTGACTTTTTTTATTTTTAAGCTTGGCATTTTTTGGGACAAAAGTATTTGAAACACGACAAATGGCAGAACGCACAAATATGGTTGAGGTCTTGTTAGAACCAGGACGTTTCAGATGTCGTGTTCCAATTTGATCAATATCAAATAAAAAAAACTGCCGTAATTCTACTGAAAGTAGAAGAACGTTTGAGGCGATTTGATAAGTTTCAGGGGCGGCCTGTTTTGTGATATCATCATCCCAAGTTATAGAAGTCCAAGCTTCGTCTCTCGGAACTCATTCACCTCCGGCCACTTGCGAGTGCGACATGTAGACAGACAATTTGAGCCGATGCTGCGTTTAAAGGAAACTCAGAAAACTGTAACTCGCGCTGCGTTTGACAAAACCACAAAAACTATAATCATTCACAGAAGCCGTCTTAGCACCGCAGGAAGTTCTAAGAACATTTTGAGGAACTAGGGCTGGGCCATAAAACGATCAAGATAATTTTCACGATAAAATCTTCAGCGATAACCATAACAAATTTATGAGATTTATTTTTCAATACGTTTTCCTCTACCTTCAAAGACACGACACAAACAGCCAATCGTAGAGCAGGAGAGCTGGTGCTTCCTCCGCTCTCTCCCCGTCGTCAGAATTTTGTCAGTCAGATCGGATTTGGCTGTTCAATGTGAATATTGGACAATTCGGCGGGGCATGGAGGATTGCTCGTGCCTAGGGTTGGGTACCGAGACCTGGTATTAAACGGGTCCCGGGGTTAAATTATTAAAGACTGTAGTATCGATAAGCTCTGACGTAACCGGTAATGTTAACGGTATTGGAGGAATTAATAAAATATTAATGCACAGAAAATGAGGATGGTGGCTCAAGAGGTAGAGCTGGTGGTCTAGTAATCTAAAGGTTGCTGGTTCGATCCCAGGCTGCTCCTGCTAGCATTCTGTAGTGTCCTTGAGCAAGACACAACCCCTAGTTGCTCCTGATGGCTGCGTCCGTCGGTGTTTGAATAATTGTAAGTCGCTTTGGATAAAAGCGTCTGCTAAATGCAATGTAAAATAAAGCAGTGTAAATTCTGCTCTTAATTTGTTTTAGTCTTTCCTCTTAATAAAAAAAACTACCAATCAGAGTACCATTAAATTACGGCTCGATGAGCAGTATTGGTAAGAAAAGTGGTCCGTTAAAATCTTCGCGATACCCATCCCTAACCCTCCGCGCGCCCTGCTCCGCTGTGCCCCGTCCCCGCACTGTTTTTAACAATACACAACCAATGTAACAATGTCACTTCAGCTTGACATGTACATTTCAATTTGTACCCAGTTTGTTTTGGGTGTGTTCTTGTCCACAGGTTGTGTTGATGGGCTGGTTGGGAAACCTTGCCTTGCTATCGGTCAGTCCAGGCCTTGTTCCTGTTCCTTGTTCCTGTGTTGTGTGCATTTTACAGTTTCCTGGGTTCTCTGAAACGCAGCACGATTTGAAGGCAGCATAGGTTCCCGCTGGTCCATCATCTACTGGTTACTCATCTTGCGGAGCAACCACTGTGCGGTCTTATCAGCACAACCCTCCTGTCTTTATAATAACCATCCATGTTTAAATGTGTAAACCAGAACTTTTCATTGTAAGAACTCACCGTGTTGTCTGTGGAAATAGAGCTGCACTCTCACTCCCGTTTGGTGCCTTGTCGGGAATTTTATGTATTTGTGGACATATTTACTTGGAATATATTTTCAGTAAGTTATGTTACCATGAAATACGAAAAACACTGTGGTATTTCTGTGCGTAATTACCATTGCACGGCTTCTATTTTTCCGACGCCTCGTTGGATCTTGAACACATCACTCCGTC
>NC_137208.1:23008188-23015688 GCF_960531495.2 Zeus faber
TAACTACCTACTAACCTTCCTACTAACCTTCCTACCTCACTAAATAATAACCTACCTACCTCCCTAACTACCTACTAACCTTCCTACTAACCTTCCTACCTCACTAAATAATAACCTACCTACCTCCCTAACTACCTACTAACCTTCCTACCTCACTAAATAATAACCTACCTACCTCCCTAACTACCTACTAACCTTCCTACCTCACTAAATAATAACCTACCTACCTCCCTACCTACCTACTAACCTTCCTACTAACCTTCCTACCTCACTAAATAATAACCTACCTACCTCCCTAACTACCTACTAACCTTCCTACTAACCTTCCTACCTCACTAAATAATAACCTACCTACCTCCCTATCTACCTACTAACCTTCCTACCTCACTAAATAATAACCTACCTACCTCCCTAACTACCTACTAACCTTCCTACCTCACTAAATAATAACCTACCTACCTCCCTAACTACCTACTAACCTACCTACTAACCTTCCTACCTCACTAAATAATGACCTACCTACCTCCCTAACTACCTACTAACCTACCTACTAACCTTCCTACCTCACTAAATAATAACCTACCTACCTCCCTAACTACCTACTAACCTACCTACTAACCTTCCTACCTCACTAAATAATGACCTACCTACCTCCCTAACTACCTACTAACCTACCTACTAACCTTCCTACCTCACTAAATAATGACCTACCTACCTCCCTAACTACCTACTAACCTACCTACTAACCTTCCTACCTCACTAAATAATGACCTACCTACCTCCCTAACTACCTACTAACCTACCTACTAACCTTCCTACCTCACTAAATAATGACCTACCTACCTCCCTAACTACCTACTAACCTACCTACTAACCTTCCTACCTCACTAAATAATGACCTACCTACCTCCCTAACTACCTACTAACCTACCTACTAACCTTCCTACCTCACTAAATAATAACCTACCTACCTCCCTAACTACCTACTAACCTACCTAGTAACCTACCTATCTCACGACATAATAAGCTACCTAGATGCATACTGTACACCCGGTCACTAATACCAACACAAATAGACACACTCCACGCTCGTAGTAAATATTTCCAATGTTTGGGCGACCTACCATATTGGATCGCTGACACTCTTTTTTGGAGTGAGTAATAAATGAGACAGGTGGAAAAGTGTGTGTGTGTGTGTGTGTGTGTGTGTGTGTGTGTGTGTGTGTGTGTGTGTGTGTGTGTGTGTGTGTTCATCATCGGAAATGTCATTAGCGGTCTTCAAATACAAGACAACATTTACTTAATACATGAACAGGTTTTAACACTTCTAAGCAGGCTCACACACACAGACACACACACACACTGAGTTATCTCTTCACTGAGACACACGGTAGCCAATGCCGTCCGTTGGGTTCACAGTTCAGCGAAAAAGAGGAGAAAGAGATGACATGAAAAACACTGAATAGGAAGAGGAAGAAGCGAGGGTGAAGTCAGGAAAGGGAAGAGGTCAGAAAAAGCATTGCGGGGGTCACGCATATCTCTAACGTGTGTGTGAGTGCAATCGGCAAAAGGCAACAGCAGAAACATTATCCTCCAAAATAACAAGAGCGAGCCAAAGTTTCAACCCTAAAGCACTACTCAGCATTTCTGCACACACACAGCTATTATGTGTGTGTGTGTGTGTGTGTGTGTGTGTGTGTGTGTGTGTGTGTGCGTGCGTGCGTGCGTCTTTGTGAACTACACAGCACAGGCTCCCAGTACTGCTGAGCTAATCCTAATATGAGCCGAATGACAAACCACAACACTGTTGACACGCGTAGTAGCGGAGCCAAAGACGCACACACCCAGATTCCACACAAACACACATCGTCTGTGAGACACTGGATCTGGTGAGAAAGAAACAGCGGCTTTGGAATCCGAATCCAGACAGTGCGGGCGTCAGTGCCTCCCTTGTTCAGGTATTTTGTCTATAGTCTTTCTACGATGGTCAAATTGGAGATGCC
Source organism: Zeus faber (assembly GCF_960531495.2). Classification (NCBI taxonomy): domain Eukaryota; kingdom Metazoa; phylum Chordata; class Actinopteri; order Zeiformes; family Zeidae; genus Zeus; species Zeus faber. The sequence continues at coordinate 23,010,192 of NC_137208.1, forward strand.
ACCATGCAATGTTAAAAACAAAATAGATACCAAACAACTCAAAGGATGGACAGTTAAAAAGTTTGAAAAATAAATTTTAAAAAGTAAGTTTTAGCAAGTTTTCACCAAATGTTTATGTAATGCAATTTATTTTAGGATTTGAGAGTAGGTCCCGTTGCCGCAACTGTATTTGATTGTTTTTAAATAGTTTTTGATAGGAAGAACATCCAGCCACACCCACACGCAAGGACATAACATCATACACACCCGCCCATCCCACCCCACATACACACTCAAGGGCAGGGTGTGGGCATGCTATTAAGAGAGACACAGCTGAGCTGCTGAGCTGCATTACTGTTATGAATGTTCTGGAGTGTAACACAATAATCAGACCCTGGGAGTCCTGCACACACACAACAACATCTATCACACACACATCTACCCATCCATAAAATCGATCAAGTTCTAAACCTGTTGACTCAATAATAAATAAATGAAATTGGAAATACAAGAAACCGAGAATTAAACTAGCAACACTACAGAAAAACAAAGACTGTGGAGGCCTACCAGCCTCAAACTTCAAACACTACAATATCTGATCTCCCAATCCTTACTGAATCTATAAAGAAACATAATTGCCCTAAAAACCCTGTCAGCCCGGTGGAGATTCCTCAAACTCAGTGGTCACACTATATCGCCAAACAAATTCCCTCCAACAACACAGATTTTCTGGTTAAAAACAGACCGATAATCTTGAGGTCTTGATTGAACGATGATTGAACATTTTACTCATAGATCATTTAAAATATCATTTTTCCAGAATATACAAACTTTTATTTAAAGCAGATGACACTTTATCTTTACCTACCATGGGATGGGAAAGAATGACTTGCCTGAAAGACTTGCACCACCACACTCCGCAATTTTAATGGCAATTGCCAACCGCACACATTGAGCACTGGGGTTTTCCGGGATGGCGGGTTGCTGGCGGGTCGGTGTGGGGGCGTGGTTTTGTGGATAAAGACACTTGCTCTCACTGTTCCCTTGATACCAGAGATGACTACTTTCATGCCTTCTGGCTCTGCCCATCTATCCTAGCATTCTGGACCAACATCACCAAGAAGCGATCAACCCTTCTGGGTCGCAGCATTCCAGTCTCCCCGTCTATGTCTCCTCGATGACCTCTCCTCAGTCGACCCACCACTGAAACACCACCAACCCATTTTGATCGCCTTAACAATTGCCAAGAAAATTATATTACTCAATTGGAAAAAGAGAGATAATCTCACCACATCCCAATGGTTGCAGTTATTAATAGATCACATCTCAATGGAAAAACTATTGGCAATATACAAAAACAAGGTTAATTCATTTAATGAAATATGGACTACTTTTATCACTGACATAACTCCACTTAATACTTGAGTCTTCCTAAGTCAAGGCAATGTTGTGGTGTTTTGGGGCATGTGGGGGTCCCCCTGGTCTCACTGGGGCTCTGGGGTTGGGTAGGTGCCCGGTGGCTGTGGGGACGTCTGTGGTGCTTGGTGCTGTTGCAGCGGGGTTTCCCGGGTCCCACGGAGGCATTAGGGGTTGTGGGGCCTGCTCATGTCCATGGTTGAGCTGGCCGGATTCCAGGGGTGTGCGGGGGGCAGTGCCCCTGGGGGTTGCCTGCGGCTGGGGACCGTGAGGTGCATGGCGGGCCGCTCAGCGTCCTTGGCTGGTCGCTGTGGGTTGGGTGCCTCCGTTGTACGGGTTGTATGTGTGCGTCTTTGGGGTGCAGGGTCTCCTCTCAGGCTCCAGTACTGGGTTATGCTCCTCTGGGCTGGGCGTGGGTGTTGCTCCGCGGGCTTTCAGCTTCTCTTGGAGCTGGGGGGTCTTCTGTGGCTGCAGGCTGGGATGCTCGGGCTGGGATGCTCGGGCTTGCCTGCGGCCGTGGGGTGTCTGTATGGCCGCGGGCCTCAGTGTGGCTTCGGGGCCTTTTCCGCAACGATATGATACCGACCTTATGCACCAGAACCAATTGGGACAAGACCCGTACACTTACCGGTGGACACTTCACACGCACACACATCACTCACTCACTCACTCACTCACTCACTCACTCACACACACACACAGGCAGTCTCATCACAGGCACGCACACACCACCAGCACCTGCTTTGAACACACCCCCAACACCCTGGAAGAGGAAGAGGAGGCCACATTCCCAATTGTTGTTCCAGTTTTCCTGTACCTGATTAACTCTGTTCTTCAATACATGTTGTCGTCCAATGTTTAGGTTTTCGTGTAAATGTTGTTTGGTTCTATGTTTAATTGTGTGGTGAATCTCCCCCTCTTGGAGTAGTGATTAGTTGTTTAAAGACCAAAACACGGTAAGATCGTTCTCCAAAGAGGGGGATTGGTGGCGGTTCTGTACAACAAAAAGCTGTGCTCTGTCATCCTACAGATCGTCCACAGGACAGAGTTATGCAGCTGTTCTTGATGATTGACGAATGAATAAAATGTGGCATTGCAGGTTGGAAAGTTGAACTCCACTTGCAGACTAACTCTGTCCTCGATGCACTGGAATACAAGTACTCTGTGTGATATGCCCAGCATGCTGACAGCACAGGTAAAAAAAAAAAAAAGAAGTTCTGACCTCTTGACAACATCTGGCAATACTGTTTTCAATTGTCTACTCTATTGTTCCCATGCAGAAACACCTATTGTTGAGTCCTGAGTACTACACCAGTTTTGTCGGGGTCATGCTAAATTAAAATAAAATAAAATAAAACCCCTCTTCAAACAAACCCTCTATGCTGACAGTACACACTCAGACATCTGCTGGACAGATTTTATGTGCCACTGACACCACCAGCGAGGGAATGGTCCCAACGCGTGTTGTTCCTCGAGCCACCCATTGCCATCCTCCCCTTTTCTGTCTGTTGTTAAAGTCAAATAAAATATTATTTAACTCTGTCACTGTCGATGTTACTTGCTTTCCTCATGTTCACTGAGATGTGGTCGGTTTGTCAGTTACTGACAAATATACCAACCGTACACTGTTCTAGATAAAAAAAGCATCTGCTTTTATCTTTTATCTGCTGTCTAAATGTGTTATAACACAGACGGAAAATAATATAACGGTGCCCGAAACACAATGGATAGTGGTTTGAAATGATCAGAGGCATCTGAAGCAAGAATGTCCCTCACGGATGTACACTGAATAAACACACAGTGGTGGAGTTTCCGCCACTTAGTAATTTTGTGAAAGAGCAATTTTGAGTGTTAAACTCGAAATTTCAGTTTTTTTCTTGATTATTATTATTATTATTATTATTATCTAACATTTGAATACAGAGAATGATTCAAATTTTAAATTGTGATTTAATAAAAATCTTAATTTGGTAAAACTTGGAAAGAAAATTATGTAATTCCAATTGTAATTATGAAAAGCCTCTCTAGTTACAACACCGCACTCTGGTGGTAGACCAAAGATATTACATGGTCTGCTACTTCGATTCAAGATATTATTGACAATGTTATTGGTTGCCCCCCATTATTAAACTGCAGTTTCAGCTTCAGTCCTTACACAACTCACACACACTCATACACACGTAGAGTTGTTGAGGAATGTACTCACGGTGAGCTGCGTGTTGTTATTGAGCTGGTCCTGGCTGAGTGGGCTGAGGGAGGCATCGGTGGGAGAGGGTACTCCAGGCTGACAGTCTAAGGACACCCTGTCCCGACACTCAGTGTGGCAGGTGTACTTACATCCTGTAGGACACAGGGAGAGGGGACACAGAAAATGACCGAACAAAGGACTGCTTAAGAATACTAGCAGCAACGACCAAGGAGGGGAGAGGAGAGGCGAGGAGGGAAGAAGAGCGCAATAAACAAGTTTCCTCTTCAACCAACCATTACTCTATTAGCATTAGAAATTCAGCTCAAGTGAATCTAGTTATTGCTTATCACACTGATCCAGAATTCCAATTTAAAAAAATGACTAATGTAAATTAGCCTTTGTGTTGCAAGATCAAAAGGCTGTACTAATTCCTCCTTTGTTCAGTCGATACAGCTGGTTGCATCATTGCAGGGTGAGCGAAGGAGGACTTCCGGTGAACTGTGAACGAGAGTTCATTATTTTCAGTTTGTCAGTTGAAGATCCACTCGACTCTCCGGGTCATCTAAAAGGAGTTGTTCGCTACGACCGACTCGTTCGCGAGTCTTGCATCGCTATTAATGGGCCATAATAATAAGCACAGTGATACATGTTTATGATGTTTTTAGTGGTTAAGAGGATAGACAGAAAAAAGTTGGAAAACACTGGCTCAGGCAATGTGGTTACCAGGGCAGAATAGAAGAGGAAAAGAGAGAAGAAAGTAGATTAAATGAGAAGAGGAGGAACAGAGGAGAGGGAAAATGCGGTTGTCCATTAGCGTATGGCGTCGATCCACCAAGAGCAAGCACACAAATTAGTTTATCCATGCACTCATTTGAGCATTTGTGCTGCCCATCATATAGGTAAATATCCCCACCGATAGCATTAGAGTCCAGTGATCCAGGCCAGGTCATAAGTAAATGGTGCGTGGACTGGAGAGTACCCAATGCAAATCAGACGCATTCACAGGTGTCACATCTTTTCTGCAACAGAGCTGTTTTTTAGTTGATCAGAACAAAATTTTATCTAGACAGTAAACAGGATATAAGCACGTCCTTCTTCAACGGATATTTTTTCAAATGAGAGAACATCAACTCAACAAGGTCAGTCACGCTTCAGGTGTAGCTAACATGGCCGCCGTTCTTATCACAGCTGAACACATGGTGTCGAAATCCCTCAACCTCAAATCCAAACCCATACACGATACAGTATATGTGCTGTATATCATGCAATATTGCAGTTCAAATACAAAACACTGACATTAAATTAATGAGGCCAGTGGCCGGAAAAGATCAATTCCGAACACTAGCAAAATAGGACTCTTGTGTGTAGGTGTCTGTGTGTGCGCATTGGGTGCCGTGTTTAATCGCAAACGAGGCTTGTGTACGTGTCCATTTTAGATCAAATTAGATAAGGGAACACTTTATTAATCTCAAGGTGGAAAGTTCAGGTGTTACAGCAGCAAAAACAGTGCAGTCCAGAAAGATACAACTCAAAATGAAATGGACGATAGTACAAAGCAGCAACGCTCCGTGCACGAAGATCCGTATAAAGGTAAATTACCCTTTGTTCACCCTCGGCGAGTGGGCGTGTTGATGACGTCACCAGTCCCATGATAGAGACGTCATCAACACGCGACAGGCCCACTCACTCGCTGGGAATATTCCGAACAATTACCTGCTCTGTTCACACATACCGCTCAATGGGACATGACTTGGACTTTGTACTAGTGTTGGCTAGGTAAAGTCCGGGTAATGTCCGGGTCAAATGATTCGGACATTTGTGTTTACACATACAGTTCCACCGAGTAATGTCCGGATATTTTCAGGGTTGCAGTGCATGTGTGAAAGCAGCATTAGTCGCTTGTGTGTTCTGTCT
>NC_137208.1:23018188-23065688 GCF_960531495.2 Zeus faber
AAATACCAATAGATGGACTATATGTATGATTATTAACTGTGAGTGTGTTTTTACAGACTCCAGTCAGGTAAGTGTATACAACTGACAGAAGGAATGAGGCTTTAGACCCTCTAGCAGCCACATGCTAGGGCACACACACACACAAACACACACACATACACACCCACACACACACACACACACACACACACAGAACACACACACGACACACACACGCACACACACACACACACACACACACACACACCTTTTTGCTTCAGCCACTGACACCCACGGCCACCTGAAAGACAGGCCCTTTCACACATAGCTCCCGGTAAATTACAGGGATAACCTTTCTGGAACTGCTAGTGATTTTCACTTAACACACATGCAGCTACATTCCGGAAAAAAAATCTGTCTTGGGCCTTTGCACACATGCCATGATAATGCCGGAATAGATGAGGCAAGGGACAGTCCAGCAGAAGTCAGCCGGTGCTGTCCCGGTCCACACCCCCCGTGTCAGAAAGAGACAGAGGGAGCAGCAGAGCGCACGGAGCTCCTTCGCTTGCGCGCACAAAGAGGATGTTGGTGGATGTAGCATGTAAATAAAAATAAATATGCCTATGACGGACCCGGGCAGAGGCGGTGGTGCGGCCGTGCCCCCAGGCGCCGGCCGAGGTGGGTTCTTTCATTCCGATTCACAGGATCTTTCATGACGTTAATTGCGCAGCGAGGTTTCTTGAGACCCTCCGAATCATATGCAAAGTTGCCATTTTCAAGCACACAAAGTGAGAAAGTGAAACTCCTGCAGTGCACACCGCTGGTCCGCGGCAGTGCCACGGACACTCGCACACTTGCTCACTCTCCCATTTGCAAAACAGTATTTATTTTATTTTGAGCAGGCTATTTTGCAAAACAGTAAACGTTTTTAGAACGTTTTGAATAGGCCATTACAAAAAAAAATTATTTATAGAAAAAAACAAAAAAAACAAAAACAAAAGGGTAATTACCAAACATCAAGCAAGTGACGTAGTGCCGTAAAGCGTGATGCACTTTTCCCACGGTTTTGTACCCGAACACAGAAGTTCCATAGTGCAAGAACAGGTGTGGGGAGGGGGTGGGTGGGAATGAGAGAAGTGCCGTTCTCCATATTACAAGTCAGTGTTCCATAAAACACATTTCTGAAGCTGTTATTTTAATGTAAAAGAGTTACTTAGTGTTGTTGCTTTAATTTTTTCCGGCAATGTTACCTCTTCCATTCACAACACAGCCGTGCCCGCATTTTCCCAGAAATGTCACTAGGTCTCGGGTCTTGGGAGCTGGGGGGGAAGCCGAAACATATTTCCCTGAACATTGATCCCTGCTCTCATTCATACATGACCTGACTTGACTGACATCACTGACTTGTAACATGCAGGAGCGGTTCCAGAACATTGCTGGGAAAAACTGCATGTGTGAAAGAGATGATTTTTTATTAACCTTTTGGGATTTGAGATGCTAACGCACATAACGTACAGGATAAATATATGATCATATACAGTACTGTATTATACAATCACTAATCACTTTATTAGGAACACTATACGAATACTGAGTATGGCCTCCCTATGGCTCTCAAAACAGCCTCAGTTCTTCTTGGCATGGATTCCACAAGAGTGTTGGAAACATTCCTTTGAGATTCTGGTCCATGTTGACATGATTGCATCACGCAATTCCTGCGCATTTGTCAGTTGCACATTCATGCTGCGAATTTCCCCCTCTATCACATCCCAAAGGTGTTCTGTTGGATTCTGATCTGGTGACTTGGAAGGACGCTGAAGAACACTGAACTCAGTCATGTTCATGAAACCAGTTTGGGATGACTTTTGCTTGGTGACATGGTGCATTATCACGCTGGAAGAAGCCATTAGAAGGTGGGTAAATTGTGGCCATGAAGTGATGTACATAGCAGCAACAATACTCAAATAGGCTGTGGCATTCAAGCGATGATTGATTGGTATTAACAGGCCCAAAATGTCACAACTTTTGTGCCATGTATTCATTATTCTGTCACTCATCCATTTTATTTCTCCAGCCATTTCAGATTCGGTCTTCCCTAGAGTTCTGCCCCTCCCAATCGGCTTCCCCCCAGTCAGCACATCATAGTACTGACAACATGTCTGTCTAGGCCTGGCTATATATATACCAGCCCTGTTCACTATTGCGGCGTCTGATTTTCTAGAATATTCCACCCAACTTTCCAGTGATTCTTGCCTGCCTGTTCCTGACCGTGTTCCAGCCTTCTTGATTCTGGACTTTCGCCTTCCCCTTTTGGATTGTTAGCTGTACGGACAGATTTCCTGGTTTGACCTCCTCGCCTGTCTTTTTCCCTGTCCCTGAGAGCCATTAAAGAACTCTTACGTCCACTTGATTGTGTCTGTGGTCGTGCAGTTGGGTTCAGTTTGGTCTCAGCCGTTACACGAAGTGTGCCAAGAAAAAATCCCCCAAACCATTACACCACCACCACCAGCCTGGACTGTTGACACAAGGCATGTTTGGTCTATGGATTCATGCTGTTGGCGCAAAACTCTGACCTTCTGTGTGCTTCAGCAGAAATCGGGATTCCGACCAGGCTACATTTTTCCAGTCTTCAACTGTCCAGTTTTGGTGAGCCTGTGCCCACCGCAGCCTCAGCTTTCTGTTCTTGGCCGACAGAAGTGTAACCCGACATGGTCTTCTGCTCTTGTAGTCCATCTGCCTCAAGGTTCGATGTGTTGTGCATTCTGATATGTTTTTCTGCTCACCACAATTGTATAGACTGGTTATCTGAGTTGCTGTAGACTTTATGTCAGCTCGAACCAGTCTGGCCATTCTCTGTTGACCTCTCTCATCAACAAGGCGTTTCCGTCTGCAGAACTGACGCTCACCGGATGTTTTTCTTATTTTTCGCACCATTCTGAGTACACTCAAGATACTGTTGTACGTGAAAATCCCAGGAGATCAGCAGTTACAGAAATACTCAAACAAGCCCGTCTGGCACCAACAATCGTGCTACGTTTGAAAACACTGAGATCGCATTTTTTGTTGATGTGAACATTAACTGAAGCTGACGACCCATATCAGCATGATTTTTTTATGCATTGCACTGCTGCCACATGGTTGGCTGATTAGATAATTGCATGAATAAGTAGGTGTACAGTTGTTCCTCATAAAGTGCTCAGTGAGTGTGTGTGTGTGTGTGTGTGTGTATATATATACTGTATGTATATATATACATACACATATATATAGTATATATATGTAAACTGCATATAAATAGATATACAGTATATATACTGTATATCTATCAATTTCCACTGATTATCACAATCGTAAATTCTTCCATTTTAACCATCCTTCAGTCAATCAAAACATTTAGTCAGCTTCACACTGAATACATGGATCCTCCCCACGTCGGATGAACTATGTCTGGGTTTCGCATCACCATTATGTCAGGGAAAATGGGAGAGCTTGTTTTCTTTCAGTACAACAGTGAGTAGATTGATAAGCTGGAAATTTACCATGTTCCATGAATAAGCTCCTTGCTATCACCTGGAAGCAGGAACCCAGAATTTGCCCAGATGTTAGCATTTAACAGTTGGAAGTTATACGCCCACCCTTCTCCATCTCCCATTTCTCAAAAGCCTGTCATTCCAGTCTCCCAGGCCGAAGGACAGTCTGCTCCTGGTCCCAAGCTGTAGGCCGCCACTGCTGAGGCTCACCCTGTTCCTGTTCCAGAGCCGTCAGCCTCCCCTGCTGAGGCTCAGCACATTCCCGTTCCCGAGCCTTCAGCTCCTTCCTAAGTTGTCGGCTGATCCAGCTGAGGCTCGCCCTGTTCCAGAGCCATCAGTCTCCCCTGCTGAGGCTCAGCACGTTCCTGAGTTGTTGGCCAATCCAGCTGAGGCTCGCCCCGTTTCTGTTCCCGAGCCGTCAGCTCGTTCCTGGGCTGTTGGCTGATCCAGCTGCGGCTTGCCCTGTTCCTGTTCCCGAGCCGTCGGCCGCCTCTCCCGAGGTCCACTCCGTTCCCGAGGTCCACTCTGTTCCCGAGGCGTCGACCGCCTCCCCCGAGGTAAACTCCGTTCCAGAGGCATCGGCCGCCACTCCTAAGGTCCACTCCGTTCCCTAGGGATCGGCCGCCTCTCCGTTGGCCAGCTCTCCCAATCTCCAGCCCGTTACGGTTCCCGAGCTGCCTTCCACTTCTACCGAGGCAGTGTGTGTGCCTGTTCTAGAGCCATCGGCCGGCACTTCCCAGGCTCGGCCCACTCCTGGTCCTGAGCCATTGGTCGCCCCTGCCAATGCCCGGCCTGTCAACCGCCCTCCTTTGTGGCCCTGCCTACAGGGTCGTCCTCCGGAGCAGCTCCTACCTGCCCTGTTTTCACTTGGGCAGGGTTACAGCTCCCTGGCCATGTGTTTTTCTGGACCCGGATTCCTTTGCCTGTTCCTGAATAAACCCTTTACCCTTGAACCTACTCCTGAGCCTCTTCAGTGTCCTGCATTTGGGTTCGCCAGACTGTAGCATAACAAAAAGGGATTTGTTGACAGTGAATATGTTTAAATGCAAGGTTGACATTAATGATGTCATAATTTTATATATGTGGTTTATTTACTTCGTTTTAAGCCCAGTTCCAATAAAAAACTGTGGTGCATCATAGCTTTTTGTGCCTAGAATTCAACTCTCCATAGAAATGAACGTAGTGTGTGGGTGTGTGAAGCAAGCTTTAGACAATGGTAGAAAATAGTGAGATTTAATATGATGGTCGTGAGGTTTGTGCTTAGCTGCTATCGTGCTATTAAAGGTCTTTAGCTGCAAGGTCCTCGCTTTTTAAGGGAATCCTTTTGTTTGGACACAAGGCAGGTGTGCGCATGTCAGCCTTGATGAACAGGTGCAGCGTCCGACACCGAAAGCCATCTGTTCTCCCTCTTCTTTCTTGGAGTAATTTCTTCCCTTTTGTTCTTTCATTTTTGATCACCCTGTTTTCATTGTTACGCCAACATTTCGGAGGCACCGTGTGTGTTTGGACAAGTGCCTCTGGCTCCTATCATGTAATCAAAACTGAGTGGGTCAGTGCAAAATGACTGTGACAAAGTCTCTTAAGAGTGGCACTTAACATACTTCTAACCACACGCACACACTTGCTTATTCTCTTCTGTCACGGGGGAAAATTAGTCACACTCTGCAACTGCCTGGGACAGAATGCATTCTATATGGCTGCCTTGACATTGACTCTGTACACAAATACATTAATGCTGGCCTGTGTGTGTGTGTGTGTGTGTGTGTGTGTGTGTGTGTGTGTGTGTGTGTGTGTGTGTGTTTTATTGTAATTGTATGGACTGGTCTCTGAACTTACTTTCTTTTTTTTGGTTTAGAAGTGCACCAGAAACATGGGTCACTTACCAGTGTATTTAATCTGACCTCGCTTTGATACCAGTACGACAGTGTGTGCTGCCTCTGTGCTCAGGAAAACAGAGGCAGCAATTGCTGCGGCCGTTTAGGAAACAGCTAAATCAGGCCTAGAAACCAAGAGGCGTGTGTTTCAATTGGTCTCTAAACTGTTTCAAAGTACATTATGTTTCATATTTAGACATTTTGAGACGCACACACACGACACAAACACACACTTGAATACGCACACTGTCTTTCAGTCGTCTAATCACACACACGCACACATTTTACTGCCACAGTGCAATTTTCAACGGTAAACAACAGTGAAGTGGTAAAAGCCGCTTATAAGCCTCATAAGAGCCTCACACATTCACGCCGAAGCATCCTGTTCTACATTCATCATCCATCCTATTCATTCTACATCCAACATCCATCCTACTCGTTCTACATCCGTCATCCATCCAACCCGTTCTACATCCATCATCCTTCGTACTCATTCTACATCCAAGATCCATCCTACTCATTCTACATCCAACATCCATCCTACTCGTTCTACATCCAACATCCATCCTACTCGTGCCCTACACCCCTATCACGCTCTCTCTCACTCTGCACTCACTATCGGCGTGATCCCTCTTTCCTCTGCCATTTCCCCAAGGCCCTGGTTCCTCTGTCTATCTCAGGTTTGCTCGGGAAGGTAATCGGTAATCGCTTCCTGTACATGTACATCTGTCACAATAAGGATTCCATCTCCATCCAAACCTTTTAATCCACCTTTTAACACATTCACTATCGAATTGAGCTCAGAGAAGCGCATAATTGTTCATGTTCATGTTCATGTTGTTCATCACAACAAACATGTTCAAAAATATAGTTTGGACAAGATCGAATCCCAACAGTCCCTTAGTCTCCTAATTAATAATCCTAAAAGTCTCCTAGGTTTTATAAGTTTCCAAAGTCTCCCAAATCTCCTGAGGTAGAGGTGGGAGTAGTTTTCTAAGAAAGAAATGAAGTTGATAAAATGCTTTTTATTCCAACGCCTTAAAGTAGGACCAATCTGAGCATTATTTGGACTACTGTAAATGGGCCTTTTGTCTGAAATCTGTGGCACAAACAACCATTATGTCACAGATTTTGAACGTTCTCCTAGTGCCCTATGCTATATTACAGTACGGTCAATTAGCAGACGCTTTTGTCCACACTGATATGAACAATGTCCAATACAAAGAATTGATCAATCACAAACTGAAATTCCAAGGCCAAAAAGGTCGCAGAATTCATACTGAATGTGACTTACTCTTTTCATTCCACCAAACTAAACCGTTTTGACAGAATTAAATGACAGTGATGGTGAGAACAGTCGCTTTGACGAGCTGTTCTCACCTTCACTGGAAGTCCTCCGTTACTCACAGTGCTTTTGCTGAATGACACGTCAAGAACCAAATTGCAAGAAAGAGTCAAGCCTTTCATCACTACGTATAGTCCTCACTCTCAGAGTGAAACTTGTTGTGATCACAGAGCTGCTGTTCTGACTGGAACTGATGAATTGGATGAATTATCACAGCCTGGCGCTATTTGGATGTTGCAACACAAAAGCTAATTTCCATTATTACTTTTTTTAAACTGGAATTTGAAAATCTGGCAAGCTTGCACGGTGCACTAGTGTGCCGCGTGCAGTGGTTGCAAAACACTAGTTTAGCAGTTCACAAGTCCAGTTTTTTACCAAAATGGACTTAGAAATGAGCAGTCGCCAGTGGGGTTGACATGTTTTTAGATGAAATACTACAATGTCATGTACAGTATGGTGATTATTAGCGTCATTAATTTGTATGATCATTATTTTACACAACACGCACACACACACACACACACACACACACGCCCGCTGGCTTACCGGAGCTCCTCCACAGCAGGCTGACCTCTAGGCGTCCAGAGCGCCGCACAAGCTTGGGGACGCGGACGAAAAAGTCAGAGACCCTCCTCAGTGTTCTCCCAAAGCCTTTGGCTATTCCCATGGCTCTCACACACACACATCCCACACACACACACACACACACACACACAGACAGACACACACACACACACACACAATCACGGATGACACACACACACATACACCGATTTATACTTGAAGTGTAGTTTCCAAATGGAGATTAACGTCCCAATTATTGATCCAAAAACTCATAGTGCCATGCCTTCCTGTCCACCCTCTCCTCCCTTATCTCTCTCTCTCCAGTCAGTCACTGTCCCCTCTCTCCAGGTCTGTCTCGGTCACTCATCCCCGGCTGTATGTGTTCACTGAATCACTTTTTGTTGACACTAGGCCCTCCCCCGTCTAGTGTCCCCCCCTAATTGTGTGTGTGTGTGTGTGTGTGTGTGTGTGTGTGTGTGTGTGTGTGTGTGTGTGTTTGTGTGTGTGTGACAGCTGCTGTCTATTTGTTCAGAGCCCAGTGACAGTTTGACTCCACAAGGGACACAAACACACGCGCGCACACGCGCGCACACACACGCACACACACACACCTCTTGTTTTCTCGACCACTTGTCTCCTCATTGTCACTGTATCTCAGAGAGAGAGAGAGAGAGAGAGAGAGAGAGAGAACTGGCTGAGTGAGTGAGAGAGTGATTGAGTGAGTGAAATCTGAATGGGAGAGTTTTTGAAGACAATAAACTCCAGTATTTCACAAAGTGGTTAAAAAAATACCTCTTTCCTGATAGCATTCCACTGGCAAATGTGAAGTCTCTCTCTCTCTCTCTGAGCGGAGCGTGTGAGCGTTTGGTAGAGTGAGTGACTTTCTCTCTAACTTTTTCTATCAATTGTATGTTTATAATTATTTGTTGGTGACGGGTTTAGTTTTTTTGTTGGTTGTAGGGTGTGCGCACAGCGGGTGGGGGGTGGTGGTGGTAGTGGTGGTGGTGGTGGTGGTGCGGGTCCGCAACCATGTCGGACCTCACCAAGCTAACGAGGAAGCACGGCATTAAGTTGCCCGTGGCTTCCTCGGTCTCGGTGGAGGACTGCAGCCTGGCGGTGGGGAAGGCTGTCGGCTACAGCAGCGTTGTGTCCGCAGCGCGGATGAACAGCGCGGTGGTCATCTTCCTGGACAGTGTAGACAAGGTGAACGCGGTGGTGGCGAGCGGCGTAACGGTGAACGAAATGTTCGTTCCCGTCCTGCCTCTCTCCACACCGGCGAGGAGGGTGAATCTGGCGAATGTTCCGCCGTTTATCAAAGATGAGACCCTCACTAAGGAACTGGCGAGGCACGGGAAGGTGGTGTCGCCAGTTAAAAAAGTCCCGTCGGGGTGCAAGTCACCGCTGCTCAAGCATGTGGTGTCGCACAGGAGACACGTCCTGATGGTGTTGAACAACAGGGATGCGGAGCTAAACGTAGCTTTTAAAATCAGGGCGGATGAGTTTGACTACGTGGTGTTTGTCAACACTGACACCACCAAGTGCTTTGGGTGCGGTGGGGAGGGACACCAGGTCAGGGCATGTCCAGGTAAGAAGGCAGACGGCGAGACAGGTGAGGGGCAGAAGGGTGGACAGGACAAGGAGGGAGCACAGGAGGGGGCAGGTGAGGGTCAGAAAGGGGAAAAGCAGGCGAAGGTGGGGGCACAGGAGGGAGCAGGGGGGGGTCAAGAGGGGGGAAAACAGGCAAAGAAGGGGGCACAGGAGGAGGCGGGGGAGGGCCAGAAGGAAGGAGGGGAAAAGCAGGTGAAGGTGGGGGCACAGGGGGAGGCAGGTGAGGGCCAAAAGGAGGCAGGGGAAAGACAGGTGGAGGTGGGGGCACAGGGGGAGACAGGTGGAGGGCGGAAAGGAAAGGAGAAGAAACAGGTGAAGGTGGGGGCACAGGAGGGGGCAGGCGAGGGGCAGGGGAAAAAAAGGGGGGGGGGGGGGGGGGGGGGGAATGTGGAGCCGCAGGAGGGAACGGGTGGAGGTAGACAGCGCAGCCAGGTGAGCGTGGAGACACGGGGGGAGGCAGGCGAGGGTCCGGAAGACAGGCAGGTGGGTGCGGGGGGACAGGAGGGGACTGGTGAAGGAAAGGAAGCTACGGAACAAAGTCAGAGGAGTGCAGGTGATGTAGCTAGGGAGGAGGAGGCACTGGAAGGAAGTGACTTTGAGATGGGGGATGAGGACGATCGGTTGAGAGTCCCTCGGCTCAAAAGAAAGTCCAACAAAATGGCAGGAGACTCTCAGGCGAAGAGAGGGACAGCAAGCCAGGGGAAGGCAAGTCAGGAGGTGGAGCAGGGAGGCTCGGAGTCGGAGTCTTGGATGGAGGAGGACTCTGCTGCAGACAGTGAGGGGCAGGTTTTTCTTGGCGTAAAGAAGAAAAAGGGCAAAAAAAGCTACAGTGTGGGCAAAATAAAAGCGTTTCTGCACAGAACGAAGAATGTGAAAGGGATAAAGGTGGAGGATTTCTTCTCAGACAAGGAGTTGCTGGCGAACGCGGCCCAGCAACAGATGAGGAGTAAGGGGAGAGGAGGGTTCACGGACCAGGAGGTGTACAGGTTAAAGAAAATAGTGCAGAAGATCAGGAAGGAGCTGAACAACGGAGAGGATGGGGAGGAGGTGGAGGTGGGTGCTGCTGTTCGGGCTGTTTCCCTTTTCCGTTGCAATGAGTGACTTTAACATCAGCACGCTGAACGCGAATGGGGCCAGAGACGCAGCTAAGAGGTCTCTGCTGTACGAGCTGATGGAGCAGAAGAGGCTGGATGTGCTGTTGGTGCAGGAGACCCACAGTGACTCTGGCAATGAGGCCGACTGGAAGAGGGAGTGGGGGGGGGGGGTGGTGCTAAGCCACAAGAGCACCACCAGCGGTGGGGTGGCTCTTCTCTTTTCTAAGAGCTTTGCCCCAGCATCCATTGAGGTGGAGGAGGTGGTGGAGGGCAGACTGATGGTGGTGAGGGCAGCATTTGAGCATCATAAGTTTGTCTTTATAAATGTGTACGCCCCCACCACAGGACCACACAGAGTCACTTTTTTGCAAGTTTTAAATGGGGTTTTAAGCAAAGCTCGTACTGGGGAGTTTTTGTTTCTAGGAGGTGACTTTAACTGCACCGAGAACGACCTGTTAGACAGGAACCACTGTGAGCCTCACAGAGCATCGCAGAACGTGATGAGGCTGCTCTCAAGCGAGAACGAGCTAACGGACGTGTGGAGGAGAAGCAACGGGGATGAAAGACAGTACACCTGGGTGCACTGCAGAGGCACCTTTCTATCGTTGGCCAGACTAGACCGGTTTTACTGTTTTAAGCACCACTTTAACATTTTTAAGGAATGTAGAATGGTGCCTGTTGGTTTTACCGATCACTCCCTGGTTGTTTGCCGTGTTTTTATCGCCAATGTAAAGCCCAAAAGCGCATATTGGCATTTTAACACCACCCTACTATGTGACTCCAACTTTAAGGATGCTTTTAGGTTTTTTTGGGAAGGTTTTAGAGACAGAAAGCAGGATTTTATTTCCTTAAGACTGTGGTGGGACTATGGGAAGAGGGAGATAGAGCAGCTCTGTCGGCAGTATACTCTCAATGTCACATTGAGGGACATCACCAGATCTATGAGGGATCTGGAGACTGACATTGTGGAGTTACAGGGTGTAGTGGAACCCACTGGGAATCGAGATCACATTAAGGACCTCAAGTCTAAAAGAGCTGCTCTTGCAGACCTACTATGGAGCAGCTGAGGAAATTCCGGGTCTCGGTGAGGATCCTCAAGTCCTTCTACTCTGGAGCAGTGGAGAGCATCCTGACAGGCAACATCACTGCCTGGTTTGGGAACTGTACTGCCCAGGACAGGTGGGCCCTGCAGAGGGTGGTGCGTTCAGCTGAACGTACCACTGGAACTACCCTCCCCCCCTTGCAGGAGTTATACACCAGGAGGTGTAGTAGCAGAGCCCGCAGGATCATGAAGGATCCTCATCACCCCAACAACGGACTGTTTCAGCTGCTGCGGTCAGGCAAGCGCCTCCGCAGTCACGCAGCGAGAACAGAGAGACTGAGACGGAGTTTCTTCCCTCAAGCCATCAGAACTGTCAATGCTGACCTCACCAGGGGTCCTAACTGAGCCATGCACTAGGCTCCACTACTTACTGTACTGTATGTAGCATACTGTACCGCATACTGTATCACTGTTCAGGGTTGTTCGTGATGCCGTATTGCTGCGCCGTACTGTTGTATACTGTGCTGTATTATCCCAAACACTACCTCACACTATTCACATTCACATGCCACTTTAATTCACATGCCACTTTAAATGCACATAAATGCACATATCTGTATATACATAGCCATATTCCTTCAACCTCTTGCATTTTATTTCAATTTATTTTTTATTGTATTTTATTCTATATATTTTTTATCTTATTCTATAAGTATTCCACTTACTGTATTACGTTTTAGGAGTCAGTTAGTCGGTCTATTAGAAAGGAATTTTCTACTTTTTATTTTATTTTATTTTTTGTACTTTTTCCTAGGACTTATTGTGTGCTATCACCGGGTGCGTTGCATTACATTTCACTGCATATATGTATGGAAGTATGTATATGTATGTGACAAATAAAAATCTTGAATCTTGAATCTTGAATCTACTAGGCACCAAGGCGCAGGGGGCGCTGGTCCGCTCTCGCTTCCAGAGCGCAGCACTGATGGACGCACCATCTAGTTTCTTTTTTAGCCTGGAGAAGAGGAACGGGCAGAGCAGGTTTATCCACGCCCTGAGATCAGACACAGGACAGGAGCTCAGGAGGCCGGAGGAGATCCGGACGAGAGCCGTGGACTTTTACACGGAGCTGTACAGAAGTGAGTACGAGGAGCATAAAGAACTGTTTTACTCCTTTTGTGGGAATCTGCCCAGGGTCCCGGAAGATGTCAGTGCGGTGCTGGGGGAACCTCTGACCCTGCAGGATCTTTCCACGGCCCTGCAGAGCATGAAGGGGGGTAAGGCCCCTGGCATCGACGGGATTCCTGCGGAGTTTTCCAAAGAGTTCTGGGAGGAGTTACGGGAGGACCTTTTAATGGTTTTTAATGAAGTTTTCAAAGATAAGTTATTGCCAGTCAGCTGCAGGAGGGCAGTCATCACTCTCCTACCCAAGAAAGGAGACCTGCAGGAGATCAAGAACTGGCGTCCTGTGTCCCTTCTGTGCACGGACTATAAAATCCTGTCGAGGGCGCTGGCCAACAGGCTGAGGGAGGTGATGGACCTGGTAGTCCATCAGGACCAAACTTACTGTGTGCCTGGTAGGTCCATTCTGGACAATGTGTCCCTAATTCGGGATATTTTGGACGTCTCTAGTTCTCTGGGCATTGAAACTGGGCTCATTTCTCTAGACCAGGAAAAGGCGTTTGACCGGGTTGAGCACCCGTACCTCTGGAAAACTCTGGAGGCTTTTGGCCTCAGCCCTGGTCTGATAGCCATGATCCAGGTTTTGTACCAGGACATCGAGAGTATACTGAAGATTAATGGAGGGCTGAGCGGCCCTTTTAAAGTGCGTAGAGGGGTGAGACAGGGCTGCCCCCTCTCAGGGATGTTGTACTCTCTGGCCATAGAATCATTGCTGTGTCAATTAAGGACGAACATCGAGGGTGTGTTTCTAAACGGTCTCGAGAGAAGCCACATTTTATCAGCCTATGCGGACGACGTCATTGTCTTATTAAAGAAACAGGACGAAATCAGCAAACTGGAGGGGATCGTCAGGGACTTTGGGCTGCTATCAGCAGCGAAAGTCAACTGGGGCAAAAGCGAAGCGCTGGCTGTGGGCGGATGGAGGGGGGGACTTTTAAAACTGCCAGGAGGCTTACGGTGGCGAAGGGATGGTTTTAAGTATCTGGGAGTGTTTTTAGGGAGTGAAAGTGTGGTGGGGAAGAACTGGGAAGGACTGTTAGGAAAGATACAGGGCAAGCTAAGAAAATGGAGGTGGGCACTGCCACAGCTGTCCTATAGGGGCAGGACGCTCATTATTAACAACCTGGTGGCCTCACAGCTGTGGCACAGAGTGGCCTGTGTCCAACCACCAGACCTGCTAGTTAGGAAGATACAGGCCGAGCTGATGGATTTCTTTTGGGGGCGAAATTTCCACTGGGTCAGGAAGGAAAGGGTCTTTCTGCCTAAAGAGGAAGGGGGGCACGGTGTGGTGGACATCAAAAGCAGAGTGGCAACTTTTAGGTTACAGTTTGTGCAGAAGTTTCTAACGGGGTACTTTAACGTTTGGAAGGACGTGGCGGGCTTGGTCTTAAAGAGGACTGGGAGGATGGGACTGGACCGCTCGTTGTTTTTAATGGACACGAGCCTTCTAAACAAGTCGGGCTTACCCCGTTTTTATCAGGAGCTCTTTAAAGCATGGGGGTATTTTAAGAACAGGAAAAGGGAGGCCGCAGATTCCCTCCACTGGCTCCTGGAGGAGCCGGTGATCGGAGGAGCCAGGCCGGATGTGCAGGACGGGGCCACTCCAGGACTGAGGAGCATCCTGAGGGAGGCGGGGGTCCTGACCCTGAGGCAGGTGGTGGCGGCGGCGGGGAGCGACCTGCAGGACGGCGAGGCCATGGCGGAGCGGCTGGGGGTGAGGTCCACCAGGATCGTACACCTGGTGCTCAAGAGGTGGAGGGAGACGCTCACGGAGGAGGAGCTGGCCCTGCTGAAGGAGTACGGCGAAGGCGCGGAGGAGCCAAACCCGGAGGATCCCTTCCCGGAGATGACCCTGACCCCCAACCTGGAGGGGTCCTCCGGGAAGCTGCTGCACAGGGCACGTTATGCAGAGCTGGACCTGCACGCAGCCAGCGGGAAGGCTTTTTACAAAGAGTGTGTGGTTGTTTTAAATAGGAAGGGACTGGAGGGGCGGCAGGACACTGTCTGGAGGGGACGGCTCCAGATGGGGGGACAGGAGGAGCCGTGTTGGAGGAGTTTTTACAAAGCTCCCTCCAAGAAAAGGACGGGGGACCTCCAATGGAGGGTCCTACATGGAGCCATAGCTGTCAACAGCTTTGTTTCTGTTTTTAATCCCACGGTCGCAAACGAATGTCCATTCTGCAAACTGCCAGAGTCCGTGTTTCACTGTTTTGCAGAGTGCGACAGACTTTTAGAGCTTTTTAGTCTTTTAAAGGAAAGTTTTAAGCTCTTTAAGGAGGAGTGGTCCAGAAACGGTTTTATTTTTGGGGCTAGATACTACAGGGCCAACGCAGAGAAATGGCGACTGCTTAATTTTCTAGTCGGGGGAAGCGAAGATGGCCATCTACCTCACGAGGAGGAACAAACTGAGGGGAAAGGAGAGTGTTTTAGGAAGAGTGTTTGTAGCGTTGGTCAGGGCCAGAGTCTTGATTGATTTTAACTTTCACAGACTGATGAAGAGTCTGGACGTCTTCATCAAGCTGTGGTGTTTTAACGACGCCATCTGTTCCCTGGTGGAGGACGACCTGTGCTTCCAGTCTGTTTTTAACGTGTAGGACTCTGTTAGTGAACCAAGTGTGTTTGTTGTATTGTCTGTAACTGTGAACTAGAGAAAATGTTAAAATAAAGATGCTTTAAAAATCAAAAAAAAAATCTCTCTCTCTCTCTCTCTCTCTCTCTCTCTCTCTCTCTCTCTCTCTCTCTCTCTCTCTCTCTCTCTCTCTCTCTCTCTCTCTCTCTCTCTCTCTCTCTCTCTCTCTCTCTCTCTCTCTCTCTCTCTCTCTCTCTCTCTCTCTCTCTCTCTCTCTCGAGGAGGGGGGGGGGTTCAGTGGTGATTTTGAGTCATTGCGCTGATTTAAATAAATATACAGAGAATGATAGCCCAAAATAGGGCCTGGAAACTGCACCTGATCATCACCTGCTAGGAGGAAATGTCAGCCATTGAAGGCTTCCTACCTACCTGCGGTCAACACACACATTCTTGTATTGGTGTCAAAGTGAGGACCCATAGTCAATTCGGAGGCCAGTCCTCACTAGTAACGCGAACACACATAAACAAATGGGAGCTTTATCTCCGCTTATTTTTCATCACCATCGCCATCCGACCCACTTTTAGACACGGCTCACACAGACTGCGCCAGGCTAAAGCGACAGCCTGACTTTGGTCCTGGTATGCAACGTATGCACACACTCACAATCCATTAGTTGTAGGGTGACTTAATCAATTAATCGGTTCAGGATGCTGCTACCTGTAAATTTCAGGCTCAGCTTTTGAGATTTTTACTTGTTAAATGAAGTAATGGTAATAGTAAATGGGTCAGCCATTCCTCAGTCCAAATGTAAGACTGAGATGTGATAAAATGGTCTCTGTGGTCCAAAGAGTTTAAAGATTTGCTATTTGCTATTTTTCAACTCAGGCCATATCAAAATATTGGTTGGACAGGGCATGAGAAGCTCACACTATTGTCGGACAGTCTTTATACCGTATGACGTATGTAAAAAAATAAAATAAATGGTCACAAACCGTGCATTTTAATCATGTTTTTCAAGTCTCTAGAGACCAGGAAGAGGAAGTTGCACTGCTTCCTACCGACAACCTATGGAGCCAACATTACGTTCTCGATATAATGTGGCAATTGCAGAAAGTAGTTATTTTTCACATCATCATTTAGAAGACGCTGTTGTCTAAAGCGACTTGCAATTATTTGTGGACGAAACCATCATGAACAATAAAGGGGTTAAGTGTCTTGCTCAAGGACGCTGCGGCACGCTAGCAGGAGTAGCTGGGGATCAAACCGGCAACCTTCAGATTAATGACTTTATTTCTGACAGTGATGCAGGCAGATAATATATTAACTATGGGTGACTTTAATATCCATGTGAACTTCCCATCTGAACCCCAGACAATAATTGATACATTTGGCTTTACACAGCAAATACATGAACCAACCCAGAATAACGGGAACACTATTGACCTTGTGCTAACCCGGGGCATTGATACTTCTCATGTAGTGGTTCTTCCTTCTCTGTCATATCTGACCAATATTTTATATAATTGAAAATCTTAATTCACTGCCAGTGTTTAGAGTATGACCAGAGCAATACAGTAGCAGCGGTAACATTAGAGCCTTAACTACTCCTGCTCTTTTTGAGCAATTGCCCACAGCTGTTTCCTTCTTTCCAACTTATGAAGGTCCCATTGATAACCTAACAAATGAATTTAATGCGGCCCTCCTTAATTCTTTAGATACAGTGGCACCACTAAGAATAAAATCATGTGTGAAGAAACCAACACCTTTGTTTACAGATGAGACCAGTTTCACCAGCATTGAAGGAATACAGTAGAAAACGTGAGTGTAAATAGCGTGCAACTAAGCTAGAAGTGTTCTGTCAGGCATGGGCCGACAGATGCTGAACTCCAAACGTTCTCTCTCGTCAGCCAGAACAAAGTATTTCTTCAGATGAATTTGTCTTAATTAAAATAATCCTAAAACTTCATTTGATAGCTATGCTAACACAACAACAGCCTATTCTCAACAGCTCCCCATTTACAGTTAATGACTTCATGAGATTCTTTACTCAGAAAATTGACCTTATTAGAGAAGAGATTAGAGCCTCAACCCCAATCTAATTCTCCCGACAGTGAGACAGGAACAGGCACTAAGGCAGATGGTATAGATAACCTCTCACACCTTGAAGCAGCAACTCTTGAAACTCTATCAAAATTGGTAAGTGCAGCAAAACAGACAACATGCTTACTCGACCCACTCCCTGGAAAACTCGTTATAGAGCTGTTTTCAATTCTAGGACCTTATATTCTTCACATTATTAACTTATCTCTGTCCTCTGGCACTGTACCTTTGGCTTTCAAGACAGCCATGATAAGACCCTTACTTAAAAAACTCAACCTCGGCCCTGAGAGTCTAAGCAACTATGGGCCAGTCCTAAATCTCCCTTTCATCTCCAGAATTCTTGAAAAACTTGTAGCACAACATATTACTGATCACATGTCCTCCAGTGGTCTATTTGAAATATTTCAGTCTGGATTCAGAGCGCTCCGCTCCACTCCACTGAGACAGCCCTCACAAAAGGGGTTAATGATCTTTTCTTACTAATGAACATCTCCTCCGTAGTACTATTACTCAAACTCAGCGTTGCTTTTGATACTGTTGACCATAACCTAATGCTAGGTCGCCTTGACAAATGTATTGGCATTAGAGGTTTGGTTTCAGAAAGGACACGTAATTCATGGCAATGTGACCTCTGAGTATTGTAATGTTACTTGTGGGATCCCGCAGGGATCAGTAGTCGGTCCTTTACTGTTTAGCATCTACAGTATATGTTGCCTCTTGGAGATATCAAATGCAAATATGGGATTTGCTTCCATTGCTATGCTGATGCCCTTAAAATTAACTAACCCACACATTTGTCAGACACTAGAGGCATGTCTGGCTGAAATTAAACAGTGGATGTCTTGTAATTTCTTACTTCTTAACTCTGAGAAAACTGAGATGCTGGTTATTGCTCCTGCTCGGCACAGGCACCTGTTTAAGGATACCACTCTGAACTTGATAGCTGTACTATTACCCAAAGTAGCTCAAGATTTAGGAGTTTTATTTGATCCCACTCTCTCTTTCCAACTGCATATTTAGAACATTACCAGAACTGCCTTCTTTGATTTTCGCAATATTGCTAAGATACGGCCCATAATATCTATGAGGGATTCGGAGATCATAGTCCATGCATTCGTAACATCCCGCTTAAATTACTGTGTTGCTCTCTGGCCTTCCCATGTCAAATATTAAAAGCCTTAAGTAAATACAAAATGCTGCAGCTAAAGCTTGACCAGGACTAGAAAGTTTGATCATATTACCCCAGTATTGGCTACCTTGCACTGGCTTTTTAGCTCAGATATGACTTTAAGGTTTTGCTACTTACCTGTAAAAAAAACACACCTTAGCACCTTATTATCTCACTGCCTTAGTAGTACCTTTTGTACCATCTCAAGCCTTTCACTCATATGATGCTGGTCTTTTAGCGATTCTGAGAGTTATAAAGAAGTTTGCAGGCTCAAGAGCATTGTCACTCCAGAGCTTTCTCACCCCCGCAGGTAGGACGTTCCAGTACTCTAGAATGCCCTACCTGCGAAAATTAGAGCTGCTACTTCTGTTGAAATGTTTAAATCAAGACTTAAGAATAATTTTTACAGCCTTGCATTTGGTTAACCACGCACGTCCTGTAAGCTTGTCTCTCACCCTGCCTTTATCCTTTAGCACTGACACATGAAGTCTAGATATTAACCCAATGTGTTCTACCTCTCTCCCTCCCTCTCTTTTTGCTCTGAGAGGGGGGTTCAGGCTGCTGTGAGCTACCTGGATTGGGCCTGGTGAGGACCACATCCCTTGAGGCGCTCTGCTCCAGCAAACAGACTCTCATACTGTTTAGCTTTGACATTACATTGCATAGAATTACAATATTATTTGTCATGTAATACTATCCATTCATCCATTGCAGCCTGGTCATTCTTTTGTGGCCCCTTCTCAAGGTTTCTTCCTTTTCTTCCCCAAGGAGTTTTTCCTTGCCTGGATGAGGGTTCAGACCAGGGGATTCCATTGAATTATTAGTGAAATGTGGGGTTGTGAAGCCCTTTGAGACTGTATTGTGATTAAGGGCTTAAAAACTTAAACTTGACTTGACTTGACTAGACAACATGGTCAACATGGTCTCCCGAGCTACTGCAACCCTGTTCTAAATAATATGTCTTATTACTGTAATTCCAACCCTGTTTCAGGAGATTTAACACTTTTTTAAAAGGCTTAAACATTTGCCCCATTGGACTGCATTGAAGCACACTCACCAACTGCAGCGGAGTGGTACGTTTTTAGATACATAAGTGCTCAGAAAGGTGCCATGAAAAGTTATAAATGATGGGAACCAACATTTATAACTTGTAATAACCCTGCCCTTTGCCAGGCTTACTAGACTAAATGGGTGAGTGCTCTGAGTTTGTAGCACGGTAGGTACATCTCGCCAGTTGTGGTAAGGCAGCCCTCATCTTTTCGCCGGATGTGGGTTGGATATCAAGCTGGGCGGGCGGTTCTGGCAGGGTGTCAGTTTGTTGGCCGTGGGGCCCAATTCCAGCCCTGTGGTCCGTGCCTGACGCCGCTGGCCAAGGTTCTACACTTGCGCGTGCGTGTTATGCCTGCACTTGAAGGTGGGTTGTATGTGTGCGCTTCAGGGGTGCAGGATCATTCCGTGCTCTCTAGGACTGGTTTGTGCAACTCAGCATCTGTTTCAAACACACCCTTGAACACTCTCCTGTTTATGTTTTTCTCCTTTACTGCTATAACTTATCATAGGAAGAGGCCACTCTATTCCAAATTTCATCGACTTCTTCTCATTCTCATTATGTTTTGTCAAATACATATTTGTCATCTGATGTTTCGACACCGATCAGCCACAACATTAAAGCTTTTAAACATTATTTTATGTCACATTGTAATTATTTAACTGATGTATAACTGTATGGCATCTTAATTACTCAAAACATAAGGTGACTAAAATGGCAACCATATTTTCAGTTTTGGCAACCAAAAGCTAATTCCTGGTTGCAAGCCCAGCACCCACTTTTAAAAGTTAGTGTTGAGCCCTGCATAGGTTAAATTGAACGAGCTCCGGATATTGCTTCTTTCGTGAAAAACTAACTTCAAAGCACAATCAATGACCACCACTCACTCACATAGACAAAACATTGAACTCTAGGCAAACCTGAGTTTCTGATTAGTCGCACCTTATATTTCACAGGCTTTTTTTTACTGATGTATCTGTGACGTTGTATTGTTTCCATGACTTGATGCTTGTCAAAACCTTTTCCTTTCATACTCACACAGCATTTGATCTAATGTGGCCAACCTTTCCCTAGTGGAATTAAATCCCGTTTTCACATGGAAAATGGACTCGTACAGTCAGGAGGACAAGTAGCTGTCACGACCCGCTTGGTTAATAAGTGATTGTTCATTTGCTTTTAGTTTTGTCTTTTAATAAGTAAACCGGCGGTTTAAAAACGGTTGCAACACTCAACCATAGGTAATGTCAAATAGGAAGGGATTGGGTTTTGGGAGGGGGGTTAAGTTTGCAGTTCAAAACCTAGGTTTCCTATTTGTACATTCGGAGTGGATTGTGAGTGGGATCCCAACACACACACACGCACGCACGCACGCACACACACACAGGTCCAAACCCAACTATCTCCCATTACCGCTGCTAGTAAATACGACAGAGGAAACACAGAGGGCTTAAAATGAATGCGTTGGATGTACTGCAGCAATTGCAAAAAGGAGTTTTTCATTTGAAAAGGACGTTTAAATTTTTTTAAGGTTAAAACGTTTCCTCTGTTGGACTGCATTGAAGCACAGTGAAAACCTGCAGCAGAGTGGTAAGTTTCTCAAGAGTTAAGGGTTCAGCAAGGTTGTTGCTATGAACAATTATACTGTAAATGACGGGAGCCGACATTTTGATAAGGCCCAGGTAAAAAAAATACCGAACCTCATGTAAGTGGTTTCCGTGTCTTCAGTCTTATTCTTGATCAAGTGCTCTATGGCGACAGAGAAATTCAACAACTCGTCACTTTGGTTCTGGCCAAAAAGAGGAGAAGGGATCAGGGATCGAATGATTGTCAGTTCATTTCCTCCTCACCACCTGTAACCGGTCCTCCTGCATACTGACCGCATACCAGCACGTAGGCAGGTATGTTTGTGTGCGTATTGTCTTGTGTACAGCGCCACGCCCTTTCTCTACATGTCCATTACAGAGCACAAAAGCGTGTCATCCTCAGTGCACATGACGATTTTCACCCACCTGTTTCTCCAATTTTTCATCGTAAAATATTTTTCAGTTTCTCCCTTTCAGATTCCCTCATAAATTTTCTCGGTGGTAACTCACGCTTGTCCAATGATTCAACAAGCCTCTCCATTCCAATCCATCATTAGGTGGCAAATATCCTAACCCTTACCCTCAAACTCACTTGTTGAATTTGGTGAACAAAGTACTACAATCCGATCCAATGATGATTTAAAATTGAAGAATGGAATTGTAGACATGGAACTATGGAGAGAAGTCACATCGCGACACACACATCTCACCTGAGCAGGTCAAACTTCCCTGAGGTATGTAGTTGCAGCACACATCGCACCAGGCCCCCACCGCCCCGGGCCCAAAGACGTGTCCCTCGCCCCTCTCCTGCTTCACCCGAGAGTCCTGCTTGCTGGTGGAGAAGATGGTCCTCACGTCTGGGGGCCTGAAGCCTCTCTTCCTGCTCCGGGGCGCCACACATCCCTGTCCGTTGTCATCCTTAGGCTGGGCAAGAAATCACTATTACTCGATTGAAGCAAAAAAAGTATGCTGTGTATGAACTGATATCAATCATTTGATGATATTTGGGGGTGGTATATCAGTGCTTTCATAAGACATTTAGATAGATAGATAGATAGATAGATAGATAGATAGATAGATAGATAGATACTTTATTCATCCCCCAGGAAAATTGCGGTGTTACAGCAACACACATCAGGCATCAGGAAATAGATTCACTATTAAACAAAATAGAAACAAGTACAATAAATCCAAAAATTAACAAAAAAATAGAAAAATTGGCAATATACAATAAAGATTAACAATAACCCTGTATCAACAATTCACACTCTAAAAAAGAAGCAATTATACAATTATATATATATAATTGTATAATCATATATAGTCATGGTGTTTGACGTATGGTTGTTTTTGTACGAATCCCTCCATGATAGCAAATCAACCAATTAGTCTCTACTGTGTTTGTTAAGAAATGCTTTGTGCAGTCAGGTAAGACAAACAAACGTTAAAAAAAAAAATACATCAACCGGATCGGCAATCTCTCACCTCTGGGTCCGTCCAGGCCGCCCCCACACTCTCCAGACTCGGGCTCTGGGCAGACGAGGGCAGCCTCGCCGCCATCACCGCTGGCCCCCTGGCGTGGCGCGTCCTGGCGCACGGCGGCGGCGGCGACGACGTCTCCGGTGTTCTGTGGGTCACGCCTTGGTCAGCGATCTTCGCCCCCGTGAGGGGCGGGGATTTATGAACGGTCGCCTGCGCCTCCACCACGAAGAAGCGCGTCGGGGAGTATTTCCCCCCGTGGTGCGTCGCCTGGAACATTGTTCCGGAGCAAGCGCTGTTCACGTCTGCTTCAGGACGCTCCTCAACACGCGTCTTGTTTCACCGTCGGATTGGCTTCTCTCCGCTCTCTATGCAAATAACCACACATTCCGTATACAGTATATACGGAATCTATCTATCTATCTATCTATCTATCTATCTATCTATCTATCTATCTATCTATCTATCTATCTATCTATCTATCTATCTATCTATCTATCTATCTATCTATCTATCTATCTATATGTATAACAATGCTATTCGTCGGTTATTTATTTAATTATGTTTAAATTAAGTTTTTCGAATTCTTAGATATAAAAAAAAACGTCAAAGTGTTTTCTTTTTTAAGTCTTCGCTTATATATTTTTTTGTTGCCATTGTTTTTACAAATCTTTGCATTTGAACATCTTTGCAAAGCTCTGCTATTTAAAAATCTGCTTTTTTGAAAATGTTTTGCTTTCATACAATAATAAATCTCGATTTACAAATCGTGCTTATTAATTGTGCGTCTATGTATTCATTTATTTATGTGTGTTTGTTTTTCTTCACAAATTGCGCTTTGTTTTACAGCTCTCAACTTTCTCAACTTCAACTTTTGTTAAACAAATTTTCTCTCTTTCTTTCCTACAAATTGCTGTTGGTGCTGCGGGAAAATTCTCGCTTTTTCTCGCAAATCTCCGTTTGTTTTTCTTCTTTTTCGTCCGCGAAGTTAGAGCCGAGGATGCCCGCGCGTAGAGCTGCAGTTACCGAGTCGCGAACGAAAGGAACGAACAACTATTTTGCCGAATATAAGGACGATTACTCCCGAGTGACTCGTCGTTCGCGTGTTACGTCACTAATCAGCTGCGTACGATTGACGCTCCTTAATGTGACCGTGACGTGGCGTTCAGACGACACTGTTTGACTGTGTCGTCTGAACACTTTGATTGGATCACACGAACTTGCTCATTTGACCATTGAAAATCGAATAATCTTTGTACTATTTTTGAAATACGACAAACATTACAGAGAAGATTACATACATTCGGACGCCATTGAAGCTAAATTATCTTAAATTATGCTAAATAATACAATATGTAAACATCAAAGATGCAATATACATTAGAAGATAATAAAATATAATACAAAAAACAAAACATTCAAGACTGGATGGATCCACCACCTGGAATTGGAGTGGTGAAGGCTGCCCACTGCTGCTGGCTGCCCCTGGAGGAAGGACGGCTGGGATGGAGAAACGCAGAGCCAGCACTCCCTGCCTGTGCTTGTGGACATCACCACTCCCTGCTGGTGCTTGTGGACATCACTACTCCCTGCCTGTTCTTGTGGACATCACTACTCCCTGCCTGTTCTTATGGACATCACCACTCCGCGTGTGTGCTTATGGACATCACCACTCTGCGTGTGTGCTTATGGACATCACCACTCCGCGTGTGTGCTTATGGACATCACCACTCCCTGCCTGTGCTTGTGGACATCACCACTCCATGCCGGTGCTTATGGACATCACTACTCCCTGCCTGTTTTGTGGACATCACTTCTCCCTGCCTGTTCTTGTGGACATCACCACTCCGTGCCTGTGCTTGTGGACATCACCACTCCCTGCCTGTGCTTGTGGACATCACCACTCCCCGTGTGTGCTTGTGGACATCACCACTCCCTGCCTGTGCTTGTGGACATCACCACTCCATGCCGGTGCTTATGGACATCACTACTCCCTGCCTGTTTTGTGGACATCACTTCTCCCTGCCTGTTCTTGTGGACATCACCACTCCGTGCCTGTGCTTGTGGACATCACCACTCCCTGCCTGTGCTTGTGGACATCACCACTCCCCGTGTGTGCTTGTGGACATCACCACTCCACGCCTGTGCTAGTGGACATCACCATTCCCTGCGTGTGTTTGTGGACAACAACACCCCCTGCTTGTGGTTGTTGAGTGCAGTTGCATCTGTGACACGAGTAATGATCGATTCTTGTTTCTTGATGTTTCTTCTTTAAATACATATTAAACTCAACAAAAAATACAATAATGTTTGGGCATGATTGTGAAAATATAGCCTTATGTATATTAAAATACCCTAATTGTATGAGAAGGTTAATCGTAAAATGTACAGTTATTACATTCAAACTAGGTTATTTTTTGTGTTTTATCACAAATTGCCATTGAAATCAATTTTTTTTTTGTTGTAGAAAGTGACATCAGTGCATCGCTCCCCTGAATGGCGGGTGACCAGGTTGGGCAGCACAAGGAACGGGGTGGGTTTCATTTCACTGGGTGGACAGAGGATTTTAAGTGTATTCTGGCTATATCTGAATGTGTTAGGTTATTATTTGTTTGTTTTTATTTAAATCTACTGTATAGTAGTGGTTCTCAACGTGGGGTACAGGTTTCCCCAGCAGCCCTCTGAGAGGTCGTGGGGGGTCCCCACTATTTAGATGAATGACATTATCACCATTAGAGATGCAATAATGCAATAATGCCTGTTTTGATCACAGTTTCACTGTTGTTTCCCTAACTACAGTAAGGTATGGAAGTTGTGTGGACTGTCATATCAAATACTGTCATACCAATTCTCAGATTGGGCTCCTAGAGTCTAAATCTCATCAAATTGGGTCTGTGGCTAACGGTGTATCAAACTGAGTGTCCTCGATATAAATCCGGTTGAGCATCACTGGTATATTGCATGCTCTGGCAACTTTTGAGAATTGAAAAAACACATTTTCTCTCACGTTGGGTGTATTAACATATTTCAACATATTTATCCCCTTGCCCAAATATGAGACTGTTTAATTGTATTTCTGTGGACATTTTTGACACCAAGACCCCTTTCTTCAAAACAAAGTACATTTCGTGACCACCCTCCTCCGTCATTATCCTTGCTACCCTAACTGTGTTGCCAGGTTGGATTAGGAAGATATTGTCGAGTGAGTGTTGTGTTTCCCGTCCAAATAGAGGATTCCGAATGAGTGCCGGGAAAATCGGGGCAGTTTTCTGGTATGATATGACGGCGCACGTTAATTATATACAAAAAGATGAGTCATCAATTCTCAGGTCAGGAGGATATCAACCGTATGAGTGAAAACAACAGCAGAAGAGGCAAAAATTAAACAAGGACATATTCAGACGAAACATATCGTATGACAAAAGAGCTGTAATCAACAAAATATATTCGAATTATAAAAAGAGTGTGGCAAAACACACCATAAAAAAATAACGAGCCCCAAAGAGTGAATCGGAAATTAAAAGAATATATACAATTACAGTACATGTTATGTCCCAAAGACAACATTTTTGGCACAATCTCAGCTGATTCTGCAGAGAGCCTGTCATCAGATCACAAGTTGTTAAAACAATTCAAAACATTTATAGATATTTTCCACATATTTAAAAACACACAACACAGGCACCACATGTTTTCTTTCCCTGAAATTATTTTTCCTTAGTTTAGTCTCAAACGAGAAGCGAAAGCAAAAATGGTTTAATAAGAGAACGTTATAACATGTCAATTTAACTGATCACCTTTTTAAAGGATAGGTTTGTCATTTTGAGAAACTTACAATGATGCTGCAGCTTGAACGCAGTGCAACGGGGAAAACAAGAAGCTCACAATATATCAGACCGTCCACAAAAAGTGCATTTTAATCAGGTTTTTTACAGTTTTCCCTTTTTTTTTTTTTTTTAAAGAATTGACTCTTGAGACTAGAACCAGGAAGTTATGTCGCTTCCTACTGGCAACCTGCTGTTGCCGATGGTATGCTTTGGATGTGCTGCACCAAATACACACAAAAAAAAAAAAAAAAAGGTTTCAAATAAAATATATTACAGTTACAGACACATGGGACTATAAGGTGAGTTTTCTGTTATTTGTTTAAGACTTAAACATTTGCCCCCTAGAACGCTGCAGGAATGAGTCCTAAAACCCGGAAACTAGTTCAACTTCTGGTTCCCTTGTCTTGTAGTCAATGGGTTTTTGGTTCAATGGCTGAAATAAGGTATGTGGTTAACACAAGCTTAAGAGATTTTCACATTTTGATCTACGGCATAAAATACGTTAGTAAATCCCCCATACAGGAATTTGAAGCTTTTACATGTCTCAGAAAAAGCGGTTGCTAACAAGTGGCTAAATGAGACCTCCAGAGGCTGTTGGGGAAATTCAACATCAGTGTGGCAGCGGGGCGTGGTTTAGCCGGGTCTGCAGGGGACAGGGCTGGCTTGGCCGTGGCGGTGCAGCTTTTCCGGGTCTGCTCAATCAGCCTCTTTAGCACTGATTGGTCGGACCCGGCTGGGAGAGTCTTCTTATATGTTGTTCTGTCTTTCGGTGGAGAGCTGAGGCGTAGGACGCAGAAAAGCCTGCGGTCCCAAGCACGAGCAGAACATACAATATCTGTCACTCATTTCTAAGTTGACCTTTCAGTTGTGCCAGCGAGACGTTCTGTTACCTGCATAAATAAAATCCTCGCTCCACTGCAGGAATGACTACGTCCCCCTCCCTAAACCCGTACATGTGGGTAGGAACTCCCATAAGTGGCGTAGTCAACAGGATCCAGGAGAGACAGGGCGCAGAGGAAAGGTGCCCAGGAGCTGATCCAGCTAGAGTGAGCGTGTCCTCGCCAGCACGCGTCCCCGGAGGGATGGAGCGGACCTGCTGCGACCAGGCGCTGCCGGCGCGCCATCGCCATCTCTGCGAGAAACGAGTGCCACCGGGACGAGGAGGGGCGCGGGCACGCAGCGTGGGATTGGCCGGCTTCCCAGCCCGTCCCGGTGCCCCGTGGGAGGACCTCCAGAGGCCCACTGCGTCCACCCTCTGTGCCGGAGGGCCCTGAAAAACCACTCGCAGCGTGTAGAAGGAGAAACTGCCAGTCATCACACCGAACCCAGAAAGTCTTCTACTCACTAGTCCAATGGAAAAGTACCGTTGGCTTTTTGTCAAGGGGAACCAGGGCGATGCTAACTTCCAGGTTGGCTACAAAAATAAGTCATCCCTGCAGCACTCAACATTTCCTTTGCGGGACTCATCACACTGACATTTGCACATTAACTGCAAGGTCACTTTTATAGCCGC
Organism: Zeus faber; assembly: GCF_960531495.2. Taxonomy (NCBI): domain Eukaryota; kingdom Metazoa; phylum Chordata; class Actinopteri; order Zeiformes; family Zeidae; genus Zeus; species Zeus faber. Next base: position 23,045,695 of record NC_137208.1, read on the forward strand.
ATTTTTAAACAGCTTGTGCAGCAGGAAAACGCAGGTTGCCATTTTGTATTTTTTGCAGCCGTCCCGGTCTTTAATGCTCAATCATGTACTGTTAGCTTCGGAGCCCCCGAAAGGACGACAGATCCATTTTACTGGACCTCTTTATCATCGTCATCTTCCTCAATAAACGCTTCCTCCTGCCAAAAGATAAGAGAAAATCATTTTTTTTTTAATAGATTACATTTATCTTTTTCAAATTCCGATTGTGCGTTACGTACATATCCCCCCTGCTGTGCTGCCCAGGTGGAGTAGCGCTCTTGCAGGTAGCGGGCCCCAAACCCCATCAGCCGGCTCATGGGGTGGGTGTCCACCGCTGACAGACGATTGGTCACCTGGGGAGGAAGAACCAACGAGTGAAATTATCCTTCTACCCCCCCCACGCCTCCAACGATGGAAGGACATGACCCCTAATGTGTGACAACAACCGCTACCAAACTATTTAAATTATTTATTTTGGGTTCATTAAAGTACATTGAAAATGTTTTGATTAATAACCGCATCAATATAATGCGATAATCCACTTCAATTTCTCATCAGTTGCTAAATATACCCAAATTTGAGCCGAAAGAAAGATTTCTCTATTTCAGTACATCAAGTTCTATCCATACTATAATTACTGAGAAGAGAAACGTAAAATAATCTTTACTAAAAATATTATTTTAATATATATATGAAATGGCATTTTTACCATCAATCTCCTATTCCGTTGCACTAAACTGGTTGCTAATCCAAACAAGCCTGTTTACATGAAACGCTACGATAATATAATAATATCGTAGCAATAATAATATCGTAGTGATCTGTGGTCACGGGACCTTTTCCAGAGTCACACCCACCTCGCAGGTGAGCGCGATCTGGGTCTTGGGCGATGCATCCGGCCCCAGGTCTCTGGCGTTGGGGGTGGCGATGCCCATCTTTCTGAAGAAGGCCGTCATGAGCCTCTCAAAGAAACTATACTTCCAAAACAGCTCCTGGACCAGGGACTTGTCCTTCAACAACTGTCGAAGAAGAGACGGGAGGAGAGAAAGAAGATATATGTCTGACAAACCACTGAGCGTGATTGGTTTGCGCTTCTCCACGTTTTGTGAATGAGTGGCGCCACCCAGTGGATTTTTTTATCGTCACACAAGATTTAACCCGCATATAAGAAACTGTTTTGAGTGGGGGGGGGGGGGGGGGGGGGGAGGAAAACATTGTAATTAAAAATATTTTTCTAAATAAAATTCCCTCATTTGAATTACAAATTTAAGGTTTAAATAAATAAATAAATAAATCAAAGAGTTTCAAATTCCAAACTTTTATGTTCTCAAAAGGGGCTTTCCACAAACCAATTTGTATTTCCGCTCGAGCCAAAGCGCATTGTCATCAATCGTAAATTGTTAATATGTCATTTTCTTACAACCGATCGACACATTTATTTGATTATTTTAGGTATACCCTTTAAGTATAACCCTCTTACCTCCTTCTCAAATTTGTCTCCGGATTCCCGCAGCAACAGTCCAATCAGCCTCTCCACGTCATCTGGGGAACACAGATACATTCAGGATCTCAACCTAAGAAGCCCAATAACCAGCATTCTTCAAAGTCGTGGGTGGGTCGGCGTGAGATTGCAATCGGGTCGAATCAAATCGCAAAATTTCTTCTTTCATCTTTTAAAATTTCATTTCAAAAGCGCTTTCAAAATATAATGCACTATTATTAGTATTATTTCTAGCAAGCATTATAAACCTAACAGAATAAGGGGTCCCCCATTTCTGTTAGGTTTATTCTCGCTAGAAATAATGATAATAATAATAATAATAATAATAATAATAATAATAATAACAGAATATAGCAAAGAAATAAAATAACCCACCTTCCTCTGTGTCTGACTCGATGTCGGGCGGGCTGAAAGGGACTTGATCTGCGATTTGGGTCAATCTGCTTGCTACGGCCTCCATCTTCTTCTCCTCCTCCTCCACCTCCCCCCCTTCAAACAAAACAGGAACATTTAAAATAAGATCCAGTGGCGCGAGTAGGGTCCAAGAAATATTCTCACCGGGGCCCATTACCATCATGTTACACAACTGATAAGATCACAGCTCGCAATCTCAGAAAAGTTGTTTCGGTGCCGTAATGACTAAAATGATATTTGTGCCAATATCATAAGAAAAACCATGGTAATTAAATAAGATCATAGAGAAATATAAGGTGTTAATCTTGCTGTATTTACGCTAACACTGTTGTCATAAACACTATTATTATATTTATTATTATAGCACTGTTATTAGTGGAATTATAATAAACACTTCTAACACTAATATATATATATATATATATATATATATATATATATATATATATATATATATATATATATATATATATATATATATATATCCATACCAATAATGTGCATAGAATCACACTTGTATACTCTGTATAGTTCTGTATATAACACGTTTCTGTTTTGTATTTTGTCTATATTTATTGTATTCTATAAAAAAAATAAAATAAAAATCAGAATGTTAAGCTCTTTTTTTTTTTTTTAATGATGCTCATTTTCTGAAGAGCAACGCACCAATCCTCACCCCGAAAAAATTCCTTGTATATGCAAATGTTTAACCGGCATAAAAATGTAACACAATAAATGAAGAACAATAATAATGAAAAATGTTACAAAAACATGATACAATTTTTTTAATGTTATTTTATTTACCCTGCATAATAATCAAAAATAATAATAACAATAATAAGAAATTAAGAGTTTAATTAAGATCCATTTATTCCTTCACTACTCCCGTACTGGACTGATTGCATTGAATGAGATCTTTGTATTGGGGGATATTCACACCACCCTCTTGCTGCCCGGTATTAAACCGATAACTGATTTCATAAGGACATCTGGCATCTGCGGACACAACAGATCGATCGATCAGTCGATCTGATCAGTTTACGTTCCCCATACTCACCATCTCTCGGAGCATTCCCTCGAAAGGTAATGTCCGTATCATCCTCCACTCGGCCCTGGGATCTGACACAGCTGAAGAACCTGAGGAGGCCCCTCTTCCCCTTCTTCTTCTTCTTCTTCTCCTCCTCCTCCTCCTCGGTCTTTGACTCCTCTTCCTTCCCGCCAGTGGACAGGACCGGCTTGGTGGACAACCTGGGGTCCCCTGGGCGTCGCCGCTGCGCGTAGGCCATCACCAGCTTGAACTCCACGGTGTCCTCCATGCTCTCTGCGACCGGCCCCGGGTGGAAGCCCGGGCCACCGTTCGGTTCAGCCGTGACCCGGTCGCCCCTGACGTGTCCATTGGCCATCTTCTCTCTCTGGAAAATCAACAACAACAAACAAAAAAAAAAGTGTGTTAGGAAGAGTGAAACTGACTGACTCACTATGGTACTAAATCGAGCCATGGTGGTCGATATAGGAACTGCACCACCGAGGCTAATGTTCGGGCATGTCCCGGTGAGACAGCACGTATCACGATACGGATAGTTGTGTTGAAACCGGGAGATTATCGAGCCGTTTTTTTTTTATTATTATACTTTCGACATTTTTCTTTTTTTCCCCCACTTTTAAAACGTAACTTGTGTGTCAGGGAGCTACCGTCGGTATTTTAAATACAGTCGACGACTTCAGCGAAACGTCTGCATCGCTGTGAGGAGCCTTGAACAACAACAACAACATTCCGCAAAGCTTCGCAAAGAAACCATAAAAAAACGCAAATGAAATGAAAGAGCCAACACGTCATACAATTAAAAGGTAAATAAAAAGCGACGAAAAAAAACAAAAAACGTTTTCGGCGAACTTTTTAAAAACTTTTTTTTTTTTTTTTTTTTAAACAATAGTTTAAAAAGGAACGACACACTCACGCGTGGAAGCTAATCGTGAATGGATGTGACAGCCCGGTGAACGAGGTCCCGGTGAAGGCGGTCTCGGTGAACGCGGTCCCGGTGAAGGCGGTCTCGGTGAAGGCGGTCTCGGTGAACGCGGTCCCGGTGAAGGCGGTGTCGGTGAACGCGGTCCCGGTGAAGGCGGTCCCGGTGAAGGCGGTCCCGGTGAAGGCGGTCCCGGTGAACGCGGTCTCGGTGAAGGCGGTCCCGGTGAAGGCGGTCCCGGTGAACGCGGTGTCGATGAAGGCGGTCCCGGTGAACGCGGTCCCGGTGAAGGCGGTGTCGGTAAAGGCGGTCTCGGTGAACGCGGTCCCGGTGAACGCGGTCCCTGAAAACACAGTCCCCGGACGCCGTCCTCTCTCACCATTTAAACCTTCACGCCAGCTGGGCTAAGGACACGCCCCTTACGTCGAACGTCATCGCCGAGGCTTATTCCCGTTAAGAGTTGAATTGAATGTAATTGATTTTTGTATAATTATATTTACCAGACGACCCGTCTGCACGTTGGATGTATTGTCGCATCGAGTGCGGGGTCAAGTTTGATAGTTTAGTATGAGTGTGAATTTTGCTTGGGGGAATCTATCATCAACATTCCTTCGTGTATCACGGACAAATCCTACCCCTTTTTTGTTTTTATCGCAACAAAATGGATTTTTGTGAAAATTGAATTATTTCACGGCACGTGTGCTAATAATGTGATATGAAATGCATCAATTTCTATTCACAACAAGAAGTGGTCCGTAGCTATGTCAAATTTTAGAAAGCCAAAAGAAAACCCCAATTGAAACCAGATCCGTAGCTTGGCAATGTTGTTTTCATTATAATATTATTATTATTATTATTATTTTCATGTAATTATATATTTGGATTTCATTGTTTGTCATGAATTTCTAAGTAAAGTTTCCATAACAAGATAAAACGACTTTATTTGTCATCTTTCGGTTCTTCTGCACAAACTGAAAGCGAACGTTCATCTGCAGGTATGACTCGGTTGAGCTCATGACTTGTGACGACCTTTCTGCCTCTCATGTTCACCAGCATGGGCCTGGGTGGGAGGCTCACGTTGTAACTGAGAGAAATAGCGTCACGGAATTCGACAAGGCACACATTTAGGCTCGACACTGGCAGATAATAGTTATACAGTAGGCAGCTCACACACACACACACACACACACACACAGGACACCTCATTGAGGGGAAAAAATAACTCGAGCTGAAGTGGTTTAAACTTTATTCTAAAGCGATATGGTTACTCGGACGATGCAATAGGTGCACAATCTGGCATGCTTTGTCTTTACAGGCCTATTTGAGCGGTGATAATGACTTGCTTCTTGAATTTCTTTTTAAATGTCTAGTTAGAATAAACGCTTTCCTTCTAAAACAATCCACTCCCTAAACACCACAGACCTCAAGAGTTGATTTTTTTTTTCTGCGTTCAGAAATGTCCAAAATTACCCACAGTGATGTTCAATAGGCTGAATCAGATCCCATTACACAACACATTATTCAAAACCCAAAACCCCAATACTTTATATATATATATGTATATATATATATATATATATGTGGTTTATGGCACTAGTAGAAGTCCCTGTAGAAAAACCAAACTTTGACAGTCATAATGAAGTTGCAAATAAACAGCAAAAAAACCCAAAACAAAACAGGGTACATTATGTATTTCTAAGTATCTGTTGAGGGGTGTAAAAATGATTGTGGGTGTTTGTTTGAAATGAAACCTGTAGGAACTCAGAACTGTTGGTGTACAGCAGCATAGTCTGGGCGAGTGGCTTGATTCTCAGTGGTCACAGCTATAAGGAAACACGTACGTGTGTGCTCCAATAATAACATGATAAAGTTATTAATCACGGGATAGAAAGGTAAGATGGGGGAGGGATACACAATACATTGACCTTTTAGTCATTAATCTCTTAAGTCAGAGCTATAGGCCCGTGTGTGTGTATTTTTTATTATTGTTTTATTTTACGGATCAACCACTACAACTTGAAGAATGACCTTGGGAACGTCAAAGGTTTTCGAGTCAGATTTTCTTGAAACACTCAGGTCTCCTCGGCCCACGTTCCCAATTTCCCGTAAATCATTCCGTGACTCAGCTGCGACAGGCAAACTGTTTACGACCTGAAACGAGTTGGCGCAAATTTAAGTCAGGCAAACCTGTTTTTTTTTTTTTCCTTCGGTGCGAGAAATTTGAATAGTCATGAGTAGAGTACCACCTCAACTCATACATGTCTGCCTGGTACATGTGCAACAGGGGTTTTAATGATAATGATTAACCCCACGTGTGAGTTGAATAGGCAGTTTAAACTCAACCTGAGCACAGAGTAAAGGTTGCTTTGCCAGGTTGTGTTATCTCACACCCTGCTCAAATGCGGAGTAGGTTGATGTAATGATGCACACGGTGTAAACTAGTTATCGGTAATGTAATAAAATGAAATACTCAAGTGGGCAGTTTACTTTCAGGTGCTTTAGAACTCTACGTCAGCCCTCCACACGGTGCGTGAACGATGCTGGTTCTGAGAAGGGTCCCTGACGTCGCACTACACGCCAGGCTAAAGACGGCTTTACGCCGAATGCGACAACAAACCAGAAGTCTGTTCATTTCCATGGAGAATTGGGTTCCGCACGCAAAAAGCTGTGACACCTTGCGGGGTGAGATTTCCACATCCGCCGGAGGCTCTGGGATCCGTTCACATTTTTCGACTGCTGCGACAAACTCCGGTCCAGCAGCACAACCAGAAGTTCGTTTTTTTTAAATCGGAACTGGGCTTAAAACAGAGTTGTTAACGTTACCGTTGGAAATCACCATATCACTGTCACTATCAATTCCTCTCTTTTCATATCAATGAATTACTTTTTTTTTTTTTTTTCCACACTTTGCAAACACTATATAAAGGGAGTTTTAAACTCTCACTCATTGAAAATGCAAACGATCCAGCTGAGTAAACTACTTGCTGTTGTACTTGGGAAAAGGAAGCTCTCCCATTTTCCCTGACATTTTGTGATGCGAAACTCAGATGCAGTTCCCCCGGCGGGCACTGCGGGGAGGAACCGACTGTCAGATGCGTTTTTTGGAGTTGTGTAGATCAGTCTTTAAAACTATTCTGGTTTTAGAATGTGCATTACAGGAGAAAAGATATAACTTTGAAGACTTTCGTGTCTTCCATGTCTACGTCATTATTTCCAGATGAAATTCTCGACACTGGAATGTGATGATACAGTGTAAACTGTATCTTTCAGCACTTTTCTGAATGAGCGTGTAATGTCCCATAAATGGACCATGAAAGAATGTTGACATTCTGCCATTGCGGCAGTGGTGTGAGACCGTCCAGTAGCTGCGGGACCGGCAGTTTGCTTTCACGCCAAGTTGGGAACTATCACAGATTCCTGTCACACACGCAAAACTCCAGCTACACGCAGCTACAAGAGCATTCCGTCACAAGAGTTCCTGCCACTTTTACCGGATGTGGGCAGCAAAATTTTCTAGAAAGTAAGTACAAGTACTTCTAGTATGACTTTGATTCCCTGTGCTCCAGTACAGCAAGTGGTTATAGTTGCATCTGTATTATGAAGTCTTAATAATAAGCTCTAGCAATTTACTGTTTTTCAAAACGATACCTTCCAGAAAAAAAACCTGTTTCAAAACAGGGTCACAATTCGTGGTGGGGGTTTGTTAGTTTGGTATTTTATGGCTTGTGTGTGGATACAGTTGCCAGCGATCTCCTCTGATTCTCCGCGGCCCCCGCCCCCCACACACACACACAGCATCGTCAAAATTGATAGAAGACAAAATCAGTGAAAAAACAAAAAAAGAAAAACACAACAAAAACAAAACACGTCCAATGTTCATCCTAATCAAAAAGTCAAGTATAAAACATTTCAAACCATAACAAGATCATTTAATAATAATAATAATAATAATAATAATAATAATAATAGCAATAATAATAATAATCATCATAATAATAATAATCATCATAATAATAACATTTAAAACAACAATAGTAATGCCATTTTTTTAAGTCATTATTCAAAACAAGTCCCAAGGAGGTAAGAAAATGCCATGCGTAAAACAATGCTGACAGGTGACACAATGTAATAACAAATCCATATCCACTCATAACCAAACCAACGTGATTTGTGTGTGTGTGTGTGTGTGTGTGTGTGTGTGTGTGTGTGTTCGAGTAGCCTACGCCATTCACAGATAATACGAACGCAAAACGAACTCTATACTTTGGGGAGGCCACAAGATGCCCCTCCTCCATTTAAATCACCATTCACTCTACGTCCATCTGGGGCCACAGCTACGACGTCAATTTAGTTTACAATAGCATACATCAACGTCAACATCGCTGTTGTTGTTGTTGTTGTATAAGTTTTAATTCATTTAACTCCATTCCGCACATTCATGCACACAAACCGAAGGGAGAAAAAAACAACAAAAAACAGAACTGGACAATCGTATATACCCACATTCGATACTCCACAGCGCGAAGATGGACAACTCGTTTTTTTAAAAACATTAATGTAATGTAAACGCTGGAAAGGGAAAAAAAAAAAAAACGAAACAAAGAAGCTCTCGCATTCGTATTCATATTGCATTGAATATGGCTCAGATTTTCTTCCTTCTGGGCTCTTTCCCTCTCTCTCTTCCTTTCTTGGGTAATTGCTATTCATGGACACACACGCGCGCACACATCCACATACAATACACGGGTCGAATGCAGTCCCATGCGTACACACGTATATATGTGTACGAACTTGCACTGGCGTAACAGAGTACAGTTTTAAAGTTAGATGCTTATCTCTAAAACACCCCGCCCCGCAGCTGATATGGATGTTGTCGGGTCGGATCGCCCAAAACGCACACAAAATCTCTCACGTACACCTCGAGTCAGGTGACCGCGTCAACGGAAGAGAGGTTACGGGAGTCCGTGGTTTTTGACGGCTCTGAGCGTGGAAATGATTCAGGAGATCATCGATATCGAAAGGGTCTAAAGCCGTTGAACCCTAGACCCTGTCATTTGAAGGCAAACTAAAATGCCATGCGATCGAAGGGTCGATAGCGAACTCAAAACACCCCTCCCCCAACTCCTGACTTTGTACAACTAGGGCTCCAATGCCAATGCTCAAAGAGGGGAATTCGAAGAAAACCCACCCCGTGATAAACGGCAGGCTTGGCGACGCCGCGGCGCCTTTGGCACATGTCTTGAGTGATCCGCGAAAAGTGTTGCGAAGTAAACACGACTCCCCTATCTTTCGTCGATTTGTTTGGTTTGTCGCCCCCAAACGGCTCACGACGTGCTTTTTAAAACCGGCTTTGAAACAGACGTTGAAAATGGCTCACGAGGGGCGGGTTTTTGGACACACCTGCAGATCTCTGCCCCCCATCAGAGTTGAAGCCCCCGCCCCTCTCTGGACCTTCGTAGGGGTAGCTTTTGGACATTGATGCGCCAGAACCCTCCCCCACTCAAAGACTCCCCACCCACTGTCCCGACAAACGCCCTTGTGACCCAACAGCAACATCAATACTGATCAAAGTGCACTTGCAGCCCCACCCCACCCAGAAAAAAACCCACAAAAACAAAAAACCCTTCCACCCTCCTCCTCCTGCGGTCACGCCAGTCCAGGCGATCCGACCCCAACAATAAATAGAATGTGAAAACAAAAAGAAATAAATACTGAATAAATAGTTCGCTCATCTGTCCGTCCGTTCAGACCGGGCAACTGCAGACTTCGATCCGTCTCTCCGTCCGTCCGGAAGAGAACGCGGTGCCACAACCAGACTTGATTTGTTTTTGTTTTACCCATACCCCTTTGCTCTGGCCGTCTAGAGTGCAGAGCACATAAAGACCCCCGGGGGGAGATTCCGCAGTGCGTGAGTGTGGAGGGAGTGTGAAGGGAGGGGCGGTCAGACGGCGGTCTCCAGGTCTTTGTGCGTGATGGCGGGCGGCGGCGGGTGCAGCTGGGCGGTCAGGTAGGAGGCCAGCTCGGGGTCTCCCTCGGCCTGGGCGTGGTCCGCCGGCGTCTTCCCCTGGTGGACACACACATGCACACACACATACGCATACAAGCACACATGCACGGAAGCAGAGAGAGAGATATTAGCGTGTTAATAAATCCCAATTGCAAGTGAAAAAAAAGCACAATTTTTCAATACCCAAAGTTAAAAGTACATTTCTACCCAGTTATAAGGGGATTATTTTTTAGTTTTTCATTAACTTTTATATACAAATTTAGAGTACAGCTTTAGTATACTAGTCATTACTAAGTAGGTGTATTGTAAGTACGCTAGTTAAAAGTATATTGACACAATAACCTAACTTAAAATGCACTTAGTATACTTGTTAAAAGTATACTTATTTTGGTTGACAAAAGTAACAAAAATACTTGAAACAGTTTTTAAATATATTTTGAATACATTTGAGCACATCTTAAGTACACCTTCTAACGCACCAGTACAACCCAAGTGGTTAGGTGGTGAATTTAACACTTTACTATATTGATTTTGAATGCATAAAAAGTACACCCAAAATCCATTTATGTAAATTCTGAAATACAAGAAAATTTATTCGCTGTCGTGAGAAAAGGGAAATTTGATTTAGGTGGATTTTCAATGTATTGACAACATGGCCGTCTGGTATGAGGAAGGAGAAACGAAAAAAAAAAATCATAGGCACACTTTGACTTTGCGTATTTCACATGCAAAATCATGCTCTGATGTAAAGTTTATGAAACGCCTTTGTGATGTATTGTTGCTCATGCTAAAAACGCCCCGACACAATGTAGTGCACACCAAAAAGATTTATTTATGCAGTGGACATGGTGGGGAACGGCAGAAAAGTGTCATAACCACATACAGATTAATCATTAGCCTTGTCATGCAGCTGACTGATATGAGTCATCAAGGCAGTGTTTACTGGAAATAGGAACTATGCAGCAGCGTACATGTGTGTGAGTGTGCACACTCAGCACTGGGCTCTGGAATTTCTATGTAAGGTGTGCATTACGCCCATTCGAGAACGATGTAAACTCTGGGAGAGTTCCCCACAGCTCCCCCAAGGGAGCTGCACGTGAAAAACCGGATTGCGCCTGGTGATGGAGTTGGGGAAAGTCCTGAACCAGCCGAGCTGTGACGTAAACTTGTTTACTTATTGACCTTTCCAACCTGACTGAACACATCATCTTTTCACAGCAACGGTTCAATGTTGCTGACGGACCTGTCTAACCTAACCTACTGTACTGATGCAGGTGTAGTTTTGAGTGACTGGGTTTTCCTATATGTCCATAAAGGTACCAGAGGAACGCGGACATGGCAATCAGCCGCTTTTAGAACACCTGGGCCTAGTGCTCCCATAGGATAAAAGGACAACTCCCAGCGTTACCCGGGCTCTCTCTCCTGGACTCGTCCCAGCGAGGCTCTGCAGGCGTTGGTCTTTGTTGGATTTTGTTGAACACCTTACACACTGCTTACGCATTCACATTTACATTACTGACGTTACTGACTCACACTCCATATTTGTAGTATTTGTCATGGCCTAGGAGCCCGGTTCTGACAATAAGTATGAGTATTAATACTTGTTGCTCACTCAGCAATCGATTTTGCAGCCTGGCCGTCCTGGGAGGGGGATTCCTCATCCTTGGGCATGTTTTCAAGGTTTATTCCATTTTTTTCTACACACTGGGGTTTTGTTCAATCGCCTACATCTTTGTTTACACATTCTGATCACAATGACCACCACAGCAAAGCAAAAAGAATCCCCAATAAACCAAGAACGAGAACAAAGAACACTTGAAAGCAGGGGTGAGTGTGTGTGTGTGTGTGTGTGTGTGTGTGTGTGTGTGTGTTGACTCACCTGGAAGTTAGTCTTCATAAGGGACGCACCAGCCTCCACCAGCAGTCGACACGCAGCGTGTTGCTTCTCCAAAGCTGCCTTGTGCAAGGCAGTGTCGCCTCTACGCATGCAGGCACGCACGCACACGCACACACACATCGAAACAATTTAAAAATTGTGAGAACTAGCCTAAATGTCCTCACTTCCCAAAATGTCACCATCAAAAGGTCAGTACACCACATTGTATAGCAATATGCACACACACCCACACACACACCCACACACACACCCACACACACACACACACACACACACACACACACACACACACACACACACACACACACACACACACACACACACACACACACACACATACACACTGAAACAATGGGCTGTCGTGAAATCTTCAAGCTCTTATCTACTACGTCATACTAGTGATGCCAAATGTACCCTTTAGCTACATTTTTTTTTACCCAAATCCCTTAGAGCTATTTTCTATTTTCAAAGAGATATTTGACCGACACCTCACAACGCCAACACCTCCAACATGGTCCTCATGCACAGAGCTTACACAAATAAATAAATAAAAAATGTTCAACATACTTGTCTCGGTCTGTCAAATCCAGAAGCACCTTGGAGCCTAGAAAAATATCAAGAATATTATGTAAATTAGTGGTAGTGTGTGTGTGTGTGGGGGGGGGGGGGGGTCACTTCATGTGAGTACATGAAGTGAGTACAGAGTATATATATGAAATTAACAAAAAATATACATACAAAATAAAAATAAGTAATATAACATTACATATAATAATACAGGGCACTGTAGTCATTTTCAATGAATGAAAACAGAGATAAAACAGAATAAAAATCTACAATCCAAAATCAGTAAAAATGTAAATAGTTTAAATAAATATATGTAGTGCACATTTATTTAATAATCTCTACATTTGCACGCGCACACGCGCACGCACACGCACGCACGCACGCACGCACACACACACACACACACACATCCAGATACTGACTGTGCTGCAGGATGTAGCTGACCAGATGTGTGTGTCCACTCTGGGCAGCCAGGTGTAAAGCTGAGCAGCCCTCTGAGTCCCTCACCAACAAACTGACCCCTGCGCTAACACACTCTGACAGCTGTCACAGTGCATGTGTGTGTGTGTGTGTGTGTGTGTGTGTTTGTGTGTTGGGGAGGCGGGTGGGGAGAGTGGGCGAGAGAGCGGGATGGGGAGTTAGGAGAAGAAGTGTGCGTGGAAGAGACAGAAAGGGAAACAGATGTCAATGTCATATATATAAAGGATCATCACAAAATTGTTGTATTATCATTTTAAAATATAAAAATGGATATGCATAAAAAAACAGGTCGCTAACCACACATTTTATTTGGTTTAAATTGAATCTTTTGCGCTTCTGCAAATCAGCACTTCTGTCCACATCTGTGGTAATGTAAGACACTTGAAAAAGGAAGTTGTGCCGCTTCCTCCTGGCAACCTGCTGTAGCCAACGTCACACTTGTATGACGTTGTACTGCGGCAATTACGAAAAAGTCGTTTTGAATAAAATGTACTATTACTCGTGAAGAAACTTACCAATAAAGGAGATTTAACGTTCTTTTAAGGCTTAAACGTTTGCCCCATTGGACTGCATTTAAAGGTTATGAATGATGGGAACCAACATGTTGATAAGGCCCGTGTTGAAAAATAGCACAAGTTCATGAGTTCAGCTGTTTAAGGCCCATAAAGAAAAACAAGTTTTGGTTTAAGAGACAAAAAAACTCTTCTGAGGGGTTAGATATCATGGGAGGTATTGACATACTCAGGGTTACTTTAAGTATGCTGGTTCAACCACACCGGTCAACCTGGGCTATATGAGTGTGATTTGCCGATGGCCACAGTCCAACCGGGATCTTCCGATTCAGCATTGAGTCCCGTTTATCAAAAAGTTTGTTCTCTGGCGGTCATGAAAATGAACTTACTAACAGACAAACACTGACTAACTGATGCATGAAAATACACTTGTTGTTTGGTGTGAGTGTTGAAGAAAGTGTGCGATACCGTTGGCAAATCTCCAGAGCTTGCAGCAGTCAGCAATGCTGTGAAACGTGCGCACACACACACACACACACACACACACACACACACACACACACACACACACACACACACACACACACACACACACACACACACACAGACACACACACACACACAGACACACACACACACAGACGTTTTACTACAACAGGTAAGTTAGCATCAACACCAGATGACTCAGCCTGAATCATAAGCGGGCGGAGCCAGGCGACTCCAAAGGCAAATTCACAAGGGAGGTAGTTTCGGTATTTTTTAATTTGTCTTCAGTCTCCTTTCGGAAAAATTTGCCTGTAGCGGCGGAGCAGTATCTTTGCTTCATGTGATTTACACACAAGCTTCATGTCGTGCTGAATGGCAATCCTTTACTCAGGGAGCGTAAACAGGAAGTGGGTGTCCTGGAAAGGGCTTCTATTTTTTTCACTTGTGTCCAATGGACTGTCACATGTTCCTTTGTGGTCCAATTGTTTATCAAAAAATAGACAATATACATATGACATCAGACAAGTATGTGAAAGAGTTTCCGAGTAGACAAGGATCTAAATAAAAGAGGCTCTCCTTTCCTTCGGTTTGAAGGTACAGAAAAGTACCTTGTATTCAAAACACTTCAGTCAACTTCCGTTTTCATGTTGCTGGTCAAGTCGTCATTTGGAAGAAAAGACCTTTGTCCTGTTCTGTCTGACACTGCAGATATCTTACTTCACCATATAAACCAAATATTTACAGTTTCACCAGGGTTTGTACTTGACAGCAAGGTTGACAGACCACATCAGAGGTATTGCTTGAGGTGCATTTTAAAGTAGAGTATTCTATTTATTTAAATACTCAAAGCACTTTATGGACCCCGTGTGAACCCTGGAGGGAAGCACCTTCCTGTAACCTGTAGAGATTGATGTGATGGAGCGTCATTTATGCTCTCGGCTGAACAAAATACCAACATGTCGTTGAATGCAAATATATAATGTACATAATGTACATAACAAATACGAATATATAAAGTACATAATGTGCAAACCCCAAATCACTAGAGTGTAATTGTTTGTAAAGTACAAGATACAACTTAGGGGACCAGTTCCTCCACCCAAAAAATGATTTGTCTATCTTTCTATCTCAAAAAGCAGGTGAACCGGTATTTACATCACAGTGTCTGTTGGGCTTTTCCCTCTGAAACGTCGCCTGCATCTGAAGGGAAACTTCAGGGTTTTCTCATGACTCACAAAGGACTGAGAGCCTTCACATGTTCTTTCCAGGGAGGAACAATGTGTACGTGTGTGTGTGTGAGTGTGTGTGTGTGTGTGTCTGTGTGTGTGTGTGTGCGTGTGTGTTTCCTACCTTGTTCCTTTGGGGTTAACGGAACACTGGAGGGAAATAACAGAACATACAATCTGCATTAGATCAGCCTTATCTATCTATCTGTCTGTCCGTCTGTCTATCTATCTATCTATCTGTCTATCTATCTACCTAATTCTTACCCTGTTATGGGCTCCACCACCAGGTCTGGCATCCCGGTCGAGGTTCCCTGGCTCACCGCTGACCCCTCGTGGTCCAGGATGAACACCTCGGCCTGACAGATCTCTGTTACAAAGTGCAGGTGTTCCTATACGCAGGCACGCATGCACGAACGAACGCACGCACGCATGCACGCACACACGCACGCACGCACGCACACATACACACACACACAAATATCCAGATACAAACAAACAATATTCAAGTACACAAATTCACACACACACAGTCACGGAGAGATTAATGGGAGGTTACAATAAACAAGGCAGTACACGCTGAGGGCAGTAAAGGGCAGATTCAAAAACTGTTTTTAAAGCTCTGTACAAATACAGTATATCCAACCTGTGCTTTGTCGAGGCGATAGAAGCGGTCAGCTGAGGTGGCTGGGAAAGGTGACAAACAGGGAAAGGTTAATGTCTTTCTGTCGGCAAGCAGTGGTGGAAGTACCCATGTCCTGCACGTAAGTAAAAGCATGGAAAACCCAGAATTATAGCATTATAGTAGCCGGCAACCTTCTACTCAAGCAATTCAGATTAAACTCACAGTAAGTCAATGACTTATTAACCTCTATTGGTTCAATGTGTTGATTGTCCACTTTGGGTCTGTCCTCATGGCTCATAAGGCAAAAACTTCCACTTCAATTAAGATAAAGCCCATAAAATGGAATCACTTGTGTAATGAACAAATGTCTCAAAACTGTACTTAAATACAGTACTTTGGTAAAAGTACTCCTACCATTTTACACTCTTGCAGCTTTGCTTTTTGACATGAGGACGTGATTAATTACATCTTCATTTTAGTGAGGGTCTGGGACTGGGTATGTTCACAACATTTTCAATATTGATACACTGACTTTGACACCAAATTGTTGCGTCCTAAACAATAATGTGTTCGGCTTTTATTCAATACTGACTGTAAATACTGAGATAAAGGTCATACACTGGTCTTAAATGAAACATCTCTGCCTAGATTTTCAAGGGAACTAGTCTTTTAAAGTGGTAATCCATAAGATTATTTTGCAAAAAAAGAAATCCCATATTTGATACTTAATAAGAAACAGCTCTTCAATGCATCGACGTTATGCATGTGCTCCTCTTTCTGCTGCTTTGCTGCTGATGGCTTTCATTGTGTTTTCAGTCTGTGCTGTTGATTTACCAGTGTTGCTTTTGTTGTCTGTCTTTGCCTGTGCCACAGGATCAAAAAACACTTTGGCAGCCAAGTTAAAAAACTAAACATGGACTCTCATGAAACTTTTCCAACGGGCACAAATGAGATGTAGCTTGCGGAGCAAGTTCTGTCAGACAACTGGACAGCGCCACATGTTTCCATGCCCCCCTATGGGCTGGCCTATTTAAGCAGCCAATGCCTCTTGCCCAACCTGCTTTGCTTCCTGCTTTGCAGCCTGCTTTGCTTGCTGTGTTGCTGTACTCCCTCCACCTCCCCTGCATCCACCTGTTGGGCCCTACTTTTCTAGCCAATGGGGGGATTCAAGCGTTCAATCCAATATTTCTAGCTCATTAAGGATGCCTATGTTTTCTGCACGCCTCACTGGGAGTGATGAGCAGTAGAGCCCAGATGCCCAAACTCAAACGATGCAAATTAAATAATAATTTTAAATTAAATTGAAGTTGTCTGTCGGAACAAAATGTTTTGGTCTAACGACACGCAGCGAGTGTGGAGTGTCCTCCCAGTGGGCGCCACTCACAATCCAGGAAGCTCCAGTTGGGAGACAGTCTGCTGGCCGAGCTCGTCCTGGGAACGCCCCTGCTCTCGTCCTGCAGAGTGACAAACAGACGGACAGAAAGAGGGACAGACGGTCAGCGGGCATAGCATAGGTAGCCTTCTGTCCTCCCATTTCTCTATTTCCGATTCCATGTGGAAATAGATAAGAAAAGATAGTACTTTATTGATCCCACATCGGGGAAATGAAGGGTAATATGGATACTATAGAGACTATGGATCAAGGATGGGAAACAGCCAGCTCATGTTAGTTACAGCCCCCCAGTCAACATTGCACACACTGGCTGTTTCCTACATCTGATATAGCTTCTTTTTAATTTTCTGGTTTTGAAAAGGTTGTCGGTCTTACCCCATTTAACAACAATTTGCTAAACAAAATGATTAAACCTTGCCTGGAAAACTGCCTTCTTTTTTCTCTAATAGTTAAAGGAAGGAAGGAAGGAAGGAAGGAAGAAAGGAAGGAAGGAAAGAAGGAAGGAAGGAAGGTAGGTAGGTAGGTAGGTTGGTAGGTAGGTAGGTAGGTAGATAGATAGATAGATAGATAGATGGACAGATAGATAGAACTTCTGTATCAACAATTCAAACTCGAATTGACATCAAACAACAACAAAGATGTGTAAATGGTGGAAAACAAAATGGTTATAACTATATAATACATATATATAACACACACAAATATATGTATATACAGTATATATATATATATATATATATATATATATATATATATATATATATATATATATATATATATATATATATAAATATATTACTTTTTCCTAGTTCATAGCAGTCCGCTATTGTATATGTAATTATTAATCAGGCCACAAACAGGAAAGAGCTTCCCCACTCCCGCCATAGATAGATAGAGAGGGATTGAGTGAGTAAAGAGAGAGAAACAGAGCAAACACAGATGGGGTAAACAGAGACAGACAGAGCGAAAGGGAGGGAATAAAAAGGGAGGATGTGCATGGGTGGAGGGGGTGGATAGTTTGTGAGAGGGAGACATTAGTATGCCGGCTTAACGGTACCTGATAGTGCACTCTGTGGCCAGTAAATGGCGCCTGGTGTAAGTCCTGGCAAGTACAACAGAGTGTTTACATGAGGTTCCCCAAAAGAGACACTGCCAAAAAAATAGCTCAAATGATATAAGCTATACATTCTTGGCACAGAAAGCTATATGAATGTTTGAAAGCTATACGAATGTTTCTGTTCTCTTGTGACACCGCTGGGTTAAGCAGATATGTTTAGGATTCCTCTAAAAATAATAATCCCTTGCCAAGGTGTAACCTTTATCTGTGTTATCATTCATGCTTGAGTATCCCTCTTAACCCCGTAAAATAACAAGGGGCCACGTCATCACTGTCATCACACATCTTTTCCTAGGTAACTGTCCCACTGTCCCTTTAAACAGGTGGAGGGAAAGAGAGCAGAGGAGAAAAATATATATTTCAATGTATTTTAAAGAATTATTTATATTGGTTTTGTATTATATTTGGCTTTATTTAATCAATGTATTTGTTTTATGTTAGGTAAGGTAAGATAAGTTATTTTACACAGGTAGTTCTTTACTCTCACATTGTTTACAGCACTTCATATTTGTTTGCATGAAGCGCCATACTCATGTGCTAATGTTTAGTAAAAGATGTTGTGTTACCCACAACAAATTATTGCAAGATTATTGCAGTGTTTGAAGTATTCCTGATATTTGTAATATTGTGATATTTGCAATATGCTGTACAGTTTATGTATATAATTTCCTCCTTTTGGACAAACAAATTCGCCATGTGCATCTCCTCGCCACGCCTGTCTCTGTAGTACATTGATTTGTGTTTGATATTTTTATATGAAGGTGCTTGTGATAAGCTTAAGTTAATAGTTACTAAGGTCCTTGTAGACTATATAAGAACTATACACTTATTAACTGTTAACTATGCACTTATTAACACTTAATTATGCTTTTATTATGTGTTAATTCAGCATTATGTAATTGTTGGTATTTACCACCCCTACAGTTTCTGGGTGGAATTGCACTTTTTTATACCACCGTCGTAAAACTCCGTCCGGTGACCGAAAAATCATTTATTTTACCGGACAAATTTGAACCTTATCAGTCACATTTCAAAAACAGCCTATGTTACAAACACAAAGTGAGGGCCGGCGCAAGCCCCGGTGCGGGTGCCGGGCACACAACTGGCCCGCCTCGCCTTTTTTGTATGAGCATTATTGCTGGATATTTTGACAGCCACGTTCTTTATATTTATGTTTTTTTAATAATTTTTTTTAACATTTTACCAGACAAAAAAAACGGTAATTACCGGAGCTAAACATCAAGGAAGTGACGTGGTGCCGTAAAGCGTAACGCACTATTTTCACGGTTTCATACCCAAACACAGAAGTTACATATTGCAAGAACAGGCGTTCGGTGGGAATGAAAGGTGCCATTCTCCATATTACAAGTCAGTGTACCATCCAAATTATTTTGAAGCTGTTATTTTATGGTAAAAAAAACTTACATAGTGTTGCATTAATAATACTATTAAAGTGTTAATTACAGCATTTATTAGCAGTTAATAATAGTATTTATTAGCAGTTAACTATGCAGTGGAACATATTTAACTAATGGTGCCTTATTAAGGTTAATTAATCTTTATTATGCACTAATTAAAAATTAACTATGCTCTTTGCAGCAACCAGATCTAAAGCGAGAACAGTGCCATATTAAGGTTAATAAATAACAATGAATAAATCACAAAAACACTTTCAGACAACTCGTTTTTGTTTTCATCACTTTTACATAAATAGCAGCCACACGCTGCGACAAAGAGAACATTCTACAAAACATAGCCTCAAACAGGCCTTAGATCTGGTAGCTGCAAAA
>NC_137208.1:23070688-23103188 GCF_960531495.2 Zeus faber
GTCTTCTGGAAGGGTACAGCTTCTTGTCTTATGGGTTTCATGATATGATTCTTCTGTTTATTTTTTGAGAACGTGATGCATCTTCACGAATAAGTCACATATCACAGCTGTAGAAAAGCTGCATAAGCAAGGCGGGGTGACACTTTATTGCTAATCTCGGACGGGGCTTCTGCTTTCAAGGACTTTCAAAGCGCCCGAGAAAGGTCAATCAGCCATCAGACTCAGCCATCAGATATTAAGAGTCCAAAAAAAGTGTGTTTGGAACCCTGCACGCCGACAGAAGCCAAGCAGTCCACTTGTGTTTAACGAGAATGCCGAGTCATCTCCGGGTTAACTCACATTACACAGCGCGAGGAAAGAGCTTCGAGCGCATGGCACGACGACTCTTTGAGGATAAACCGATTACGGCGTCGGGAGCGGTGTGCGCTCGTACAGTAGGGGTTTTGTTGTTTTGGGGTTTGAAGAAGAGACACGATACGTGGGATGTACAGAGGAATGGATGTCAGCGCCCCAATAAAACACGACTGCATGACCCACTGTGCGTCCCTGCGTGAGTGCGTGCGAGTGTGTATGTGTGCGTCTCACTCGTTCAGCAGGGGTACGGAGGTGCGCCTCTTGCTCTTCTGAACCATGTTGGCCTGATTTCGGAGGGAGATGCGGAGCGTGGAGGGGGCTAGTCGACAGGGCTCGCCATCCACCTGCGTGAATGTGTACACACATATATTCACACAAATATTCCTATACACATAGACTAGGGGTGAACGATTTGAGAAAATAATATATTGCAATTTTTCCGATAAAGTTCCTTATCTTCTGTTTTATTCATGAAACACAAGCAATAAATCATTCTATAGTATGACCAACACAACATTGGAGACCGTCAACATATAAACTGCTCTTTCCTGTAGGCCAGGCCCACGTGTTATGATGAAATTAGTGTCATGATCGCCGCCTTCTTCTACTTTCCCCTCCCTCTCCGTACCTGTCCCATTAGCCCAACTCTATTCACCCGCGCACAAAGCTGTTCCAGATCTGCAATCTAACCACTATATATGCCTCTCTCACCAGTCACCCATTGTAAAAGACATTACCAAATACCCCTGCCTGTCTTTGTGCTGCAATTGGGTCCCAACCATACCCGTTACAGTAAAATCTGGCCAACAATGGACCCAGCACACAACCCTGAGTTGCTGGCACGCCTGGGAAGGATGGAGTCACAGCTCCAACACCAGGAGGCTATCCTAGCCTCCACCTCAGCGGATGCTCGGCTAGCAGCAGCTAGCCAGGAGCAAGGGCTCGCCACGCTAGCCTCCCAGGTCCAGCAGCTTGCCATCGCTCTCGGTCAGTTCATCCCGCCGCCCACTTCCCCGGACCCACCTCCACCAGCACCGGCCCAGCCTGGGTACCCCCTGGAGCCCCGGGTTCCAGAACGCTACGCTTGAGACGCAGATGGCTGTAGTCCTTTCATCACGAACTGTTCCATCCTCTTCGCTCTGCAGCCCCACACCTTGCCTCCGAGGATGCCAGGGTGGCGTTCGCCGTAAATCCCCTGACGGGCCGCGCGCTGTGGGGAACGGCCCAGTGGGAACGACGCACACCAGCCTGCTCCTCCTTCCACGCCTTCGCCGCCGAGCTCCGCAAGGTGTTTTCGGGGTTACATCACGGGGTCCCGATGCTGCTGGTGGTCTCCTGGGTCTCAGTCAAGGGTCCCGCTCCATGGTCGATTACGCGATCGACTTCCGCACTCGACTGAGCGAGTGGAACCCGGCAGCCCAGATTGACGCATACCTGATGGGATTAGCAGAGTACGTGAAGGAAGAGCTAGTTTCCCACGACCTGCCCACCTCTCTCGATGGCATCATTGAGCTTGCTTCTCGTATCGACCGACGCATCCAGGCGTCGGAGGCAAGTGGAGCGCTGCCCAGCAACCCGTCTCCCAGGTTCCTCCGGGCCGCCAGCTCTTCCCGCCCGTCAACCCACGAGTGAGGCCCCTCCCATGCAGGTTGGCCGGGCCAGCCTCACCCCGGAGTAGAAGGAGAGACGCCGGGTGGGGAACCTTTGTCTCTACTGCGGTCTAGCTGGACACTACATCTCCAGGTGTCCGGTAAAAGGCCGGGCTCGCCAGTGAGGAAGGAGGTCCTGGTGTGTCAGGCTCGGCTGTGTCAGGCTCGGCTGCTGCAGCTCCAATGCTCACATTCCCTCGCCATACTTATTGACTCTGGTTCCGATGTTAACATCATCGACGATAACCTAACACGGCAGCTGGGTGGTGGTCGAGTTCTCCTGCCTTCTCCGGTTCCTGCCACTGCCCTGGATGGCCGCCTCCTGGGGACAGTCACCCATCAGACGGTGCCCATCCGCATGCTCCTGTCCGGCAACCACCACGAGACGATACAGTTCTGCATCCTGCACTCACCTCGTCACCCTCTCCTCCTGGGGTTCCCCTGGCTCCGGCGTCACAACCCACACCTCGACTGAACCACAGGGGCTATTCTGGGATGGAGTCCTGCGTGCCATCAGGTCTGCCTGAAGCAAGCCGCCGCACCTCAGCCACCCACCAGCTCTGCACCTGACATGTTGGGGATCCTCCGTCCCTCCTCATCTCCGGCGAGGGCTGGCTTCTTCTTCGTAAAGAAGGACAAGTCGCTTCGCCCCTGTATTGACTATCGCGGTATCAACGACATTACCGTCAAGAACCGCTATCCCCTGCCCCTCATCTCATCAGCCTTCGAACTCCTGGAGGGGGCTACGGTGTTCACCAAGCTCGACCTACGCAACGCCTACCATCTGGTCCGGGTTCGAGAGGGGGACGAATGGAAGACGGCGTTCAACACTCCCTCCGGTCACTACGAATATCTGGTGATGCCCTTTGGTCTCACCAACGCCCCCACTGTCTTCCAGGCCCTGGTCAATGACGTGCTCAGGGACATGCTCAACAAATGCCTCTCTCACCAGTCACCCATTGCCAGATTGTCTTCGATGCTTGCACCAGACTCTCCAGCGTTCTCCGGACTGATTCCCCGCTACCGACTCTGCCTCGCTCCGACCACGTACCCTGCCTGCCCCCCCCGCCTGTCTTCTGTCTGCACTCCTCGTTATCGAACCTGCCTGTCCCCGACGACGTATCCTGCCTGCTCCCTGCGTGTCTTCCGTCTGCTCTACAAATAAAAGACATTACCAAATATCCCTGCCTGTCTTTGTGCTGCAATTGGGTCCTAACCACACCCGTTACAATTAGATGAATTGATGCATGAATGGAGATAAATAACATACCTTTAAAAACCTTCAATCACAGTAGAATATTGAGTCATTGATTTAATTTCGAGCCTTGTAATTGTTGGAATATGAAATTGAACATAAGAAAAATATGCAGTGTTTCAGCCAAACTTTAATATTTGTCATAAAAATGTTGCGCGCATACGTCCACACATGCTCAGGGACAGCTTCATGCTCATTAAAAAAAGACAAAAGACAGCGCACAGTGGCCAGGGCCGGAGCACCAGGTCTTACCGGGGGCCAGAAGGAAGGTTAAACAATCCCTATAGGCGAGGGGGGCACGGAGAAAGTGTCCCCAATACGCACAGTTTCGTTGCATACGCACTTGTTTCATTCCATTTGGAGACACAAAATAAAAACAATGTTCTGGCACGCCATCGGAAGAAGACAGGCGTGCAAAATGTGTCCCTTCTCTCCCTCTCTGCGCCGACCCCCGTAAAAGTGCCGCAGGGCACTGACTGTCCTCTTCCAACTTACACATTTTATATTTTCTTTGAACTAAACACAAAGAGCTATGTGTGACTGAAGTCACATGGCTTGTGTGTACAAGCATGCGCGCTTGAACTAGGAAATACTGCTGAAGTAGATCATTATATTGTCCTAATGTTCACAGTAAATGTGGTGATAATTGGGTTTTTTCAACAGGGATTACCCAGGGAGTCTTTTTTCAACTTTATGCCCCCAAAATATCCCCATCGTAGATTCTGTTTTAATGGTCAATGCTATATAATGCTGCAGCTTTGCAATTTGTACATATATTTGGCAAAAAAAGGAGAAAAACCGTAGGATGTTATGGTGACAGTACGGTAAACACAACACTGGTATACCTACAAATACAATATATTTCCCATGTTTTGTGTGTGCGTATGTGTGTGTGAGTGTGTGTGGGTATATGTGGTTGTTTTTTACTATACTTGTGATGAACGTGTCTCCGGAATGACAATTTTCTAAATTAAGAAGTGGACCTCACTTTGATACCAGTACAATAATGTGTGTCTGTTTTCCTATTTTTGGGGGTTTAGTAGTGCACCAGCAACACGGGTCCTCACTTACCGGGTGTATTTACTCGGACCTCACTTGTGTGTGTGTGTGTGTGTGTGCATGTGTGTGTACTCACCTGAACAGGGATGGTCTTGAACGTTGTGAGAACAACTTCTCTGCACTGGTGCAGCCTCTCCCCGTGGCCGCCCACCTGCAGCGCGGCCTGGTGGATGACACTGGAGTTACTACGCCGGGAATCAAAACTGTCTAAGCTTGGGAATAATTTGGGGAACTGGTATTATAAATACTGATGGAAATCATAAACAACACAAGTCAACACACCCGGCCTCATTCTCAGGCCCCGTGCCCTTTTACATTTTTTCGAATTTGCAAACTTGTTCGCAGACACCCTAATATCTACAAAAAAAAAAAATCCTCCTCCCTCTCCCTCTCACCAGCGAGGCCATGGTGAAGCCGATGACCTCGATGCAGCCGTCGTCGTGGCGCTGCGGCTCAAAGTCCCGGTGGTCCCCGGTGTTTCCCCATGGCATGGTGCCTGCACAGTACCTTCAGACACAAACAACGCACATGCATAACATAGGTACATAAGACTCATCACATCAGATCCATTATGTAAAGTAAAGAAAAAGGAAAGGCCATTCTAAACCCTACCTTGGGAGTTCCAAGAGTTCCAATCTAATTATCAACCCGAACGGATTTTACAGAGGAGACGACAGAAGGTCATAAAAAACGTCTCTGCTCAATCCTAGCGCACAGGAGGACTGAAACTTAAAGGTTTTTTTCCCAGAATCCCAGAGTCCCAGAATTCCATTCTAACGTATTTAAATGTTTTTTTCATCAACATTTACCCATGTCTTTACTTTACAATGGTAAAGTTCCTTTCTCCACTACGCCTCATTGATTTCTTGTTTTCTTGGTCATTTGAGGGTTTTTTTTATGAATGTTCCGTATCAACAGGTTACTGACCACAACTAGCGAGGCTGATTTATCAAGATCACCGCGCCCGCCATTCACTTCTTGTACGTGCGCCATCATTGTATTCTTGCTGCCAAAGGTGTGGCAGAGCCAGCCGCCAACAATGGAAACAGCTTGTGCGTAACACAATACATAAAATGGCTGTTTAATACAAAGTGCCAGCTAAGTAAAAATGGGCTGAATACCAAATATAGAAAAATATATATATATATGTATTTCTATATTTGACCTGTAACAGTGATTTGGATGTTTTTTTGGCTGAGCCTCCGAGCTGTTGAGTCGTTGTTGAACTGAGGATGAGACCAAACTGGTTATTGTGTGTGACTGTTCCGGTCCCAATTTTGACATGCTTTTATTCGGTGTGTTCTCCTACGGGACCTAGAGTTCATTACCCGAGCAAAATGTCAGCTTATCTCTGCGGTTCGAGTCGCCAGCTCTCTCTCTCTCTCCCCGTCCCTCCCTTTTCTCTAGCTGTGTTGGGCGCCATCGTTTTCAACCCACCTGGGAATGTTTAGAAACACGATGCACTGGAACTTCAGCTCCTGGATTTTGGGAGTCAGGTCTGTGCCGTCGCACTGCCGAAGAGAGAGAGAGAGAGAGAGAGAGAGAGAGAGAGAGAGAGTAATGGTCAACATCAACACGGGGGCTGAAACAGGTTGTGTGTGGTTGTAGCACTCACCACCACTCTGACATGCTTGGACAAGTCCCTCGAGCTCCTCTGGAGGAAGTCTGAGAAGGCAGCCTTCACACAGACGCACGCACACACACACACACACACACACACACACACACACACACACACACACACACACACACACACACACACACACAAACAGCGGTCAAATAGAATTAGTAGCGATTGCATTTCCTTTGTTAAAAACAGATAACCTCCCCCACGCTTCCTATCACATCCCTCCACCCTGTTCATCTCTCTTTCCCTTATTTGGAAACGGAACTTACCCTCTCTGCCTCTGTCCATTGTGGCCTGAATTTGGGAGAGTGTGCCTGTCCACGTGCATGCGTGTGTGTGTGTGTGTGTGTGTGTGTGTGTTCACTCACCCCTGCGTAGAACATTTTGTTGCGGAAGCGACTGTTGAACTTCTCTGGGTTGGCCTCTAAAAACAGGGACCACAGACCAAAGGAGAAATTGTTTAAAAAAAAAAAGGGCTGTAGCAGCAGCGCAGCTAAGTTCATTGAAAATAATCCAAACTCAAGGAGTGTACTCCGCTTCAGTCATCCTTCACCCTTTTGAAGTACTCTGAAAGAGCAATACAAACAAGGGATGCTAATTTCGTTTTGTTTTTTTCTGACCGATAGCCGACCCTGATTAACCCATCATTAACCTTTATCCGAAAATAGTAATTATAAACAAGGGGAATCATTAATATATTTGTATAGTGTGAACACAGCTCTCGGTGTGTCCCGATTGCGTAGAGACGTGGAGCCGTTCCGTATTTGGAGCCGTTCCTCCAAAGAAAACAACTCAAACCAGAGTATTTTTAGTTGTTTAATTTGGAGGGACCGGGCACGGAGGAACTCGTGCCCCGTTCCTCCGTGCATTTAAACCTCCATTAACCCTTGAATATCTTCTCATCAAGTCGAATTTCCCCTTGTTTGTATGTGCTAACTAGGGGTCATTTGTTTCACTTTTGTACATAGCAACTGCACGGTCACACCAATAATCTTGAGAGTTTTTGTTATTATTATTATTCATGTTGAACATCTCTTCTATTAAAATAACTTATTTGAGTGAACCTTAACCATGCTTTTCCTGTTTTAGGCACTAATCTGAGAAGAGTGATTTCTGCCTCTCGTCCATGCAAAGCAGTACAGGCCTTTTTTAAACTGAGAGCATAAAGGACCATATAGCTCAGGAAATGTTGATCCTTAATATTGTCTGATATGGCGAGAAACCAACCTTAAAATGTGTATCTGTGTCAAAGGTACTTCATTTTGCTGTATTTGTAAATTGGCTAGTGCTGATTTCCTTTTCAAAGCAGCTCATCTACCCGCAACTAAAGCAAACACATTCAAATTCAAATCTGTGGATGTGAGGGTAACACGGACATAGACTCAGTTGATAGAGTGTGGAAGTGGAGTTGACCATACTGACCTCTGGACTCGTGGAACTCCAGCGTGACGTGCGCGTCGAATCCCAGACTGAAGTAGTTGTTGAACACATTCAGGGGCAGCTGAAAAAATACACAACCTCAATAAATGAATAGATATCGATAGATACATGTAGAAACTAACAGACTGAATCAATAACAGTGGTAAGTCTACAATCAAATATTAAATGTATACTGTGACACTATTGTCATATTTCATTCATGTCACCTTTATTTGATGACCAATCAAACGAGCGGAGCTCGTTCTTTAGACAACTGGACGGTGCCACACGCTTCCAACACCCTTATGGGCCTATTTAAGTGCTCCCTCCACCTTCCCTGCATCCACCTGTTGGGCTCCACTCTTCAATCCAATGGAGGGATTCAAGCTCATCACTCCGATATTCCTAACTCATTGAGTATGCCTATGAGCAGTAGAGCCCAGACGTCAACTTCGAATGTAATTTTAAGTAAATCTAAGAGTTGTCTGTCAGAACTACTGTTAAAGCAACACTATGTAACTTTTATAAATTAAAATAACAGCTTCAGAAATTGTGTTTTTTGGAACACTGACTTGTAATATGGAGAACGGCACCTCTTTCATTCCCACCCACCCCCTCCCCACGCATGTTCTTGCACTATGTAACTTTGGTTTTTGGGAACGAACCTGCGGGAAAAGTGCGTAAAATCTATTTAAAATGTTATCTATAAATTATAAACTTGCCGGTCCAATTGTCTGGTGATAATGCTCCGGTAACAAAACGTAGCCGCTCCACTTCCCCGATGGAGCGCATAGATGTGCCAGTGGTGTGCCCGACACTCACTTTCATTGCGCCGCGGGATTTGTTTCTCCCTCTGACTCGTGCGTGCACGCCGATCTGCCAGGCTGAGCACATCAGGCACCTTCACCGGTAGCAGGGGGCCGATCCCTGCACCCTCTCAGGGAGAGAGGCTCTAGGGGAGCTGTGGACTAAGTGCTCGCTGCAGCGGTAAGGTCCATGCAAGGGGCGTAACATAGACAGTTGCATTTGTAACATGGACAGTTATTGAAACGTGACCGATATGGTTCAAATTTGTAAAATAAATTCTCTTCTGACACCGGACTTAAGTTTTTTTTTACGACAGTGGTGTAAAAGTGCAATTTCACTCAGAAACTCTAGTGGTACCAAATCACGAAAATCAAAAGTTACTTGGTGCTGCTTTAAGTCATCGCGCTCTCTTTCTCTATGTATCTATAGATTTGGACGGATGACAATCTCTATAACTTTTACAAGGAGTCATTAGGCCGATACAGGCCGGTCCAGCCAAGGGCCCCGTGTGACCAGCCAAAAGCACCTTAAATGTGCAGCGCCAGCAAGCTCCAATTCTGCACCAAAAATGAGTTTGAGGCGCTTGCAACTCTGAACCGCCTCAGTGAGTTTCCCCTCTGTAACAACTCTAAACTCCCCAACTTTCCCCCGCGAACCCTCACCTTCTGGGTTCCCTCCTCAGGCTGGGCGGGGCTCTTTTCCATCAGGAGGTTCCACCGGTCCAGCTGGACCACCGAGCCATCCTCCACGTGACACAGCACTTTGGACACCGGCTCGTCCGTGTAGCCCTGCCGAGAGAGAGAGAGAGAGAGAGAGAGAGAGAGAGAGAGAGAGAGAGAGAGAGAGAGAGAGAGAGAGCGAGAGGGAGAGAGACATTATTTGACAGACACAGCGATACCGTATTCACTTGAGTTCAGAATTTATATTGGAAGTGAAAGAAAGTGTGATCAGTACATTCCAAATATCAGAATACCATACAGAGAATATATTTAACTGTTATAGTAAGGATTCTCAACGGTTCTTGATTTGTAATCCATCATTCGGAACATCCGAATGATGGATTACTCGGCCGCAACAAGGTCATATGACGATAGCGTGAACATATAGTATAGCGCGGTCACAAAACAGTGGGAGAAGAAGAAGTGGAGAGATAGAGAGAGAGATAAAGAAAGAGAGAGAAGTGGGGGGAGGTGGTGCACAGGTGAGATGGAAACAAGGAAGGTAGAAGCAGATAGAGGGAGAACAGAAAACGAATGCGGAAAGAAGGAGAGACAGGGAGCTGTGGAGAGGGAAGAGGGAGAGTGATGGATGGCAGGATGAAGGGCAAGGAGAGATAGATGGATGTCGGAGGGATGGAGGGAAGAGGGCTGCGTGAGTCACCTTTGCACGGCTGAAACAATTCTCTCTCCCATCTATCGCTCTGCCTCGCCCTTCATCTGCCTCTGCCTCTCTTTTTTTTTTTCATCCTCACACGCTTCACATTCCCTCCAAGGTCAACCTTCTCCATCTTGTTTCTTTTACACTTCCATCACTCCCCCTTTTCCTCTCTGCCCAACGCGGCCATCTCTCTCTGGATCCCATGAACCTTGTTAAGCGCGACATTTACCGAATGTGTTCCACATCAGACTGAAGAACACATGACATTACAAAACATGAACAAATAATGAGAACAATCACAATAAAAATATATGAAAAAGAAAGTTGAATACATTTATGAATAATCAGCGAATAAAACGCAATTTACGAAAAATAATTAAGGCATTTATCAGATTACAATGGTTAACTATAGTTATTTAGCTATTTAGCTATATAGCTAAAAAGCAAACTGCACAATACTTTTTTAAACTTTTTTTTATATTCCATTACCTGACCAAAACCTGCACAATATACATAGCTATACTATATGTATATATATATAGTATTTATATAAAATGTATATTTATACTTTCTGTACATAATCAACAAACCTGTATTTATAACCTTACACTGTTGTACATTGCCTACATAACTGCACAGAAACGCTGTACTGAAATAGCACTTTAGTATTTAAATGCTTCTTTTGCACTTCTGGTTAGACGTCAACTGCATTTCATTGGTTCTGTACCTGTACTCTGCTAGTGACAATAAAGTTGAATCTAATAAATCTAATATCTAATAGCTATTTTACATATATTTTAGTATTACACAGTATATCAGTGCTTCCCATAGAATTAATTTAGGACCTGGTGGCACGTGTCGAAAAAGCCCTAAATAGATGAGGTACACGGGATGGCATATTGGCGCGGTCAGCTTCGGTGAGATGGCGCGGTAGGCGGTCAGCCATTATATTTAAGACTTAAAACAAAATGATCACAAGGAGAGGTAATAAGCTGCATTAATAAGCTGCATTTACTGTATTGCATAAAAAAAAGATGTGTAATTAATGACCTTTACGAAACATTAGCACATCATGAACAGTGTGCGTGATTCATTGCTGCACTTTATCTTCCTTGGCTTGGATAAAAAGTTCAACATGGCATGATATGTACATTTTGCCACAGGAGGCTCATATATTGAAATCTTCATGTAGGCCCCCATGTGCTCTCCTTTCACCCTGTTACTGAGGTCTAATTTCACCTTCCAAAAGTGAAGATAAGTCTTTATTTAGTAAATTCTAAAATTTAAGGATAGATTGCAATCATGATAAATCATGAGTTGTGTGAGTAGTTGTGTGAGTGCGGTACTCTGTTCGCGGTGGAGAAATCACGCTCACAGTTCGCACAGTTTATTTATTCAATTTTGAACGTTTTAATAGGCTATTTTGGAAAAAAAGTAAGGTTTTTAGAATGTTTTGAATATGCCACTACAAAAAAAAAGATTTTAGATTTTACTGTTGACATAGGGACAGTTGGTCATTTAGTCGGCACATTTTAACATCCCTAGTTTGTACCTGTGTTTACATATCATAAATTTACTGTAAATTAAAATTTAAAAAAACTGGATATTTTTCAATTTTTTTTCGGGGGGACAGTGCTGTTATTTGTGGCGTTAAAAAATTAATTGTTTGGCCTGGTAGGGGTTCTCGTTCAACGAGGGGATTATAGGGGAAACACTGTGTGTGTGTGTGTGTGTGTGTGTGTGTGTGTGTGTGTGTGTGTGTATTTATATATATATATATTTTCATTTTTATGTATTTATATATATATTTTTTGGGGGGTTATTAAGGCCATGAGGTTTAGGTATCTAACCCTAAAAAATGTTTTTTCAGCTCTGCATTTTCTATGTCCACTGGGTCACACTTGGGATGGGTTATTTTCCCTTGAGGCGGTAATGTTTGTTTCTGCCACACTGCGTCTCTAGCAAGCTGAAGGTGCCACTAGATTGTTTGCATTGTTCTTCGTTTTGGGACTTATTCTATGTAATGACTGAAAACCCAAATTACTAAAATATTATCTTATTTTAAAACATTCAAGTGTGTTCATTTGTTTAAGTGTATTTTTCCAATCAGTTGGTGAATGATTCTTGGTTACCTCACTGCCTGAGCTCTGCGTCTGTGATTCTTTCTCTCCCTCTCTCTTTCTCCTTGTGCCACCGCCGCTGTGTATCATCCCTCCTTCTACCTTGACCAAGCTAATTACTCTGTCTTCCTCTCTCTCTCCCTCTCTGTATCTTTTTGTCTTCCTCTATGTCCAACAAGTTCACTCTAGAGGCATGACCTCGCACACACACGCACGCGCGCGCGCACACACACACACACACACACACACACACACACACACACACACACACACACACACACACACACACACACACACACACACACACACACACACACACACACACACACACACACACACACACACACACACACACACACAGTGGATAATATAGATAGATAGATAGATAGATAGATAGATAGATAGATAGATAGATAGATAGATAGATAGATAGATAGATAGATAGATAGATAGATAGATAAATAGATCTTTTGACATCAGACTTTGTCTCTCGGTCTTTGACCTATCGCAGGGCTGCCTGCGGGAGGCGTGGTGACATTAAACAAACTAATATCCCCAAATGTAATATTTCCGCCTCCATTTTGTTTGGACTAAATCTGGCCGGTCAGTAAGTAAGAAGAAGTTAGAATTTGCTTTGTCTGTAGAATTTGTTTTGACTGTCTGGGTTTGGGTCGAAATTGAGCTCAAATCCAGTCCTTGAAAAATGTAGTAATTTTGTGAAGGACAGTTGGTTTAGAAGTCTTTGCTTCAAAGATATGACTTCCTCCATTCAACCAAAATAGAACGATGTTTGGACAACAGGCGCAGTAGTCAGTTGAACATTTCAACATTCTCGAGACAGGTGCACTGTATTAACCCTTGGCGTGAATAAAACTAGATGAATAGATAGATAGATAGAAAAGTGAGTGTGAGGGAGGGAGAGAAAGAATGAGAGGGCGTTCTGTAAGTGGCTGTTGAAACCGTTTCAATGACACTGTAATAACCCATTTAAACACAAAATACAGAACCTCAAGTACTCAAGAGAGGATACACGCACACACGCACGCACACACACACACACACACATTCTCTTTCTACATCATTCCCCTACTCTGCATACATCACTCTGTGCGGGTGCTTTATGTCTAGACCGAGTCAAGAAATCACCGTGCAAACTGATACACACACACAAACACACTCTGCACAGTGCATGCGGGGTTTGTAACAGATAACTATCTGACGATGGTTCATCAGCAGGCTTTCTCGCCCCGTGGCTAGCTAGCACACACACACACACACACACACACACACACACACACACACACACACACACACACACACACACACACACACACACACACACACACACACACACACACACACACACACACACACACACACACACACACTCTGCACAGTGTGTGCGGAGGGGTGTGTAACAGATAACAATCTGATGATTGTTCATCAGCAGGCTTTCTCGCCCCATGGATAGTGCACACACACACACACAGAGGAGCGGAGAGAGGAGAGAAGGGGGTGGGGGGTGTTGGAAGGGGAGGATCTACCTACCAACCTATAATAAATAAAAATAAAATCATCAATCAACTCCAATAATTAATTAATGTAATAAAAACATATACATATATGAAAGGGGACCTATGATACAAAACTCACTATTTCAGGTCTTGTGCGCATACATTTCGGTCTCTGATGGGCCTACTAACACACAAACTGTGGTTTGTCCGGGACTGTCTTGGTTTTGAGCTGTGTATTCCGAGTACCGACAGATATCTATAAAACACTAAACACTTTCCAGCGCTTACATATATTATACAGTATACTGTATAGAGGCAAGTAGAAAAGAGCGTGCACAAAGATCCCAGCGGAGAAGTGGGCATCATCATCAACACGCCCACTCGCTCACTGTGAATTGAGTGCTTTAAGGGGTGTGAGGGGGGGTGTGTCTCATCAGTCACTCTCTTACCCCCCCCACGCCAACAGAGTGCTGAATGTGCGGCACATTTAAGGCTCCCAGTTTTGGGTTTTTAAAATCCACAGCTGGAGCATGACCGGACTCGCTAGCATTGAAGCTAAGAGCTAAGCATGGGATTTGCTCTGTTGTTGGCTTACAGACCAGCACAAATGGAAATGTAAGTATTTTCTGTGTGTTTCTTTCCGTGTGTGTCCACAGTAGGTTGACTGTACTGTAGGCTTCGGTGCGACAAAACCGAAGATGTATTTATTTTAGTTTAGTTTCCGTAATTTAATGAAACAAAAAAGCCCCAAGCCACGCAGGGCTCCAAGCTCTGCGCTGCTCCGGACACCATGGTGAAAGTCGGAACAAACTTTTAAAATTAGGCCTTGAGCAAAACAGATCCACGGATGACGCGGTCTCTCAGGTACTGCACACCACCCTCACGCACCTGGATGGCCAGAAGGGGGCCTATGTGAGAATGCTGTTCATCGATTATAGTTCAGCTTTCAACACCATAGTCCCCACTAGACTGGCTGTCAAGCTGAAGGAGCTCGGACTGAATGCTCCGCTGTGCGCCTGGATCCTGGACTTCCTCACAGCCCGCCCCCAGGTGGTCAGGGTGGGGAAGCACATGTCAAGCTCCCTCACCCTGAATACAGGATCCCCCCAGGGCTGCGTCCTCAGCCCCCTACTGTACTCACTGTACACACATGACTGTGTGGCCAGGTCTAGCTCCAACACCATCATAAAGTTTGCTGACGACAACGTGGTCGTGGGCCTGATCACCGACTGCAATGAGAAGGCCTACCGCGAGGAGGTGGCTGACCTGTCACTCTGGTGCCAGGACAACAGCCTCCACCTGAACGTCAGCAAATACTAAGGGTCTGATTGTGGACTTTAGGCGAGGATCACAATCGAGGACGCACGCGCCCTTGGTGATTAAATGGGACTTCTGTCGACAGGGTGAGCAGCTTCAAATACCTGCACATCACAGAGGACTTAACATGGACTGTACACACAGACACTCTGGTGAGAAAGGCGAGGCAGCGTCTTTACCACCTCAGGCAGCTGAGGAAATTCCGGGTCTCGGTGAGGATCCTCAAGTCCTTCTACTCTGGAGCAGTGGAGAGCATCCTGACAGGCAACATTACTGCCTGGTTTGGGAGCTGCACTGCTCAGGTCGGCGGGCCCTGCAGAGGGTGGTGCGTTCAGCTGAACGTACCAATGGAACTACCCTCCCCCCCTTGCAGGAGTTATACACCAGGAGGTGCAGTAGCAGAGCCCGTAGGATCATGAAGGATCCTCATCACCCCAACAACGGACTGTTCCAGCTGCTGCGGTCAGGCAAGCGCCTCCGCAGTCACACAGCGAGAACAGAGAGACTGAGACGGAGTTTTTTCCCGCAAGCCATTAGAACTGTCAATGCTGACCTCACCAGGGGTCCTAACTGAGCCATGCACTAGGCTCCACTACCTACTGTACTATATGTAGCATACTGTACCGCATACTGTGTCACTGTTCAGGGTTGTTCGTGATGCCGTATTGCTGCACCGTACTGTTGTATACTGTGCTGTATTATCCCAAACACTACCTCACTTTATTCACATGCCACTTTAATGCACATATCTGTATATACATAATTGCCTATTCCATATACATAAGCATATTCCCTCTATCTATTCCATTTTATTTTTATTGTATTTTATTTTATTCTATAAGTATTCGACTTACTGTATTACGTTTTAGGAGTCAGTAAGTTGGGCTATTAGAAATTGTTCCTAGGACATATTGTGTGTTATCACCGGGTGCGTTGCATTACATTTCCCTGCATATATGTATGAAAGTATGTATATGTATGTGACGAATAAAAATCTTGAATCTTGAATCTTGAGA
Source organism: Zeus faber (assembly GCF_960531495.2). NCBI lineage: Eukaryota > Metazoa > Chordata > Actinopteri > Zeiformes > Zeidae > Zeus > Zeus faber. The sequence goes on from NC_137208.1 coordinate 23,086,203, forward strand.
CTTCAATGAGATCTTATATGAGTGAAGATTCAGCAACTGGATTGCTTGCAGCAATGTTTTAATTGCTTGCAGCAATTCTTACTGGATGGAAGACGTTGGTACACGCCCCCTCCACAACGATGTCTCCGTTTGTGTGTAAAAGTTGAAGGATTTAAAGGTTGAATTCCATCAAAATGGTTTCACATTGTGACTTAACATCACATGGGATATGGATGAATAATCTTCCCCTGGACGGTCGCTTTAAAGGAAACGATAGATCTGCGTTGTTCAGCACTGTTCAGCATCTCGGTAAGTGAACTGCGTTTCCCCATGTAATCTAACAGGAATATTTAACTCCACGTTTTAACATTTTTCTACTATTTATAAATCAAACTCGATTTTGAGAATGCGTCGAGAGAAAAAAAAACCCGCAAAGGAGCACAAATCTGGAAAAATCTAATTTTCCTTCAAGAAAGGTTTTTTCAACTTATTTGGCTGCTCCTGGCGATTTTAGAAATGCGCAACAATGCTGGTTTTGCTGCGTCGGGTCACATATATTAACTTGTTAACATCTCTTTTTTGAATATTTCTCACATTTTGCTTTACCTATTTTTTACTGTTGTGTAGATCTGTTATGCTCACTGACTCAGAACGGATGTGAACCCATAAACACGACACAAAAACAATCAGGTAAGGAGTCAAAGTCAACAAGGTTAATTCCAAAAAACAGGCAGGGGTCAACACAAGGAGATCAGTCAGAGAAGGATAACTTATTCAGCAGGGAAACAGGCAGAGAGCCAGAGTCCTGGGAATCAAGCAGAGGTTCGGACGGAAGGAACTAAAACAGGAAGTAGTGCGGGAAAGCTCAGCGTAATGCAAGTAATCTGGCAGAGAACAAAGGGAAGTGGACTGCTATTTATACTGAGGGACTATTGAGGGAATGAGCTGCAGGCGGGGGAAACCAGGTGAAGGGAAGGGAGTGACCGCAAAGCAAAAGGGAGCTGGCCTGAAATAACATGGAGGGTTGTGACATAGCATTAGGAAATGACCAGATGAAAATAAAACATGAAAACAAATATTAATACTGGGAGATCAGGGGAGATTCATGACACTATCTATCTATCTATTTATCTATCTATCTATCTATCTATCTATCTATCTATCTATCTATCTATTATACGAATCTAGAACAATATAGATTGTACCGTAATTGCTCTTATGTGCAACTACATCTATCTATCTATCTCTGAATATCTCTCTATCTCTTTATCGGTCTATCTATCTATCTATAGTAAATATATTAATACAATGTGACAAATTGAAAAAAAAAACTCTCTCACTTGGATCCCAAATGAAGGAACCTAAACAGTGTTTCATCAGGCAGAGTCCATTCAGGACCAGCTAATGGCTTTACAGCACACACTTTATGCCAGTCAGTCTACAGCCGGTGCAGGTCCACGAAATTGATAGCAAAAGCCTTCTTTATAGTGTCATGGCACCGTTATGCAGCTCCCGTTGATTTGTGTGTGTGGATATATATATATATATACATATACAGTATACACACTGTATTATATTATTATTAATCTTATTGTCATCTACTATTAGAAGTATCTTTTTCCAACCATGCTGGAATCATCTATGTGGTAAAGGCATGGAAATGTTTTATCACATTACGATTTGACAAAAACCACGTGGAATGTCAGGGTCTTCAATGATCTTCTTCTTTCAAGGACTTCTTTCAAGGACTTTTCAAGGGCTTTCAAGCACAAAAGGGGCTATTTTCAAGCCATTTCAGTACTTACATTTCTGAGGACAAAACTCAAGCACTTCAAACACCTCAAGGACCCAGTAAGAAACCTGCCTTTGACAATGTTGACAACTATGAAATAACATCTGCATTGTTGCTGATGTGACATGGCATTTAGTGAAGATAAGATCATGGACATTTGTTACAAAAAAATGACTTACATTCTTTCAAAACAATGTGCTAAATGGTTTCGACCTGAAAATGGAAGTCGGGCAGGACAACAGTAAAAAAAGAAAACAGACGTGGCGAGAAGGAACGCATTGACAGACTTCTTGTTCTTCTTGGCCATCATCATTATTATGGTATTGTCGTAACATTAAGAAAATTGTAGCATAATTTAAGGTCTTGAAATATTGGAGGGAGTTTCATGTGAAACCAAAACCTTGGGTCAGTTATCGTCCTATTTCTCTCGAGCTGGACTACTTGGGGGGGGGGGGGGGTGATAACAGTGTACCTCAGTGGAAAAAAACAACAACATGACAACGGTATTCTGGTCGCGGTGTGCTTTTGTGGATGAGGTGATGGTCTTACTGCCGCAGACAGGAAGCACGGGAAGAATTCCCGCTTGTCACCCCCCCCACCCCCCCTCCTCCGCCCTCGCAGACACAGACACACACACACACACACACACACACACACACACACACACACACACACACACACACACACATACACACGCACACACACACACACACACACACACACACACACACACACACTTCTGTGTAGGAGTCAAGGCCAGGCTAAGAGCTCACCCCGCCCCAGTTGAGCGTCCTGGCGAGGTCATTTCCTGTTCCCAGAGGAAGCACCGCCACAGGAGGCTGGGGGTGCAACTGGAGCTCGTCAAGGGCAGACAGGATCCACCCCACCTAGAGAGAGAGAGAGAGAGAGAGAGAGAGAGAGAGAGAGAGACAGACAGACATTATTTGACAGATACAGTGCGATGAAAGATGAGTTTGGGATGCCCGGGATTTCATAGCCTAGAACAAAATAGGACACATTCCAAGAGATAGAAAAATAATGTTAATAGGATATTGAGTATTATTGTGGCTCACCGTGCCATCTCCCCCACAGGCAAGGATCCTCAGATTTGGCACTTTTCTATACAACTCCAACCTATAACAATCAGTCACACACACAAATGTTGTTCAACTGACTACTGCACCTGTTGTCCAAACATCGTTCTATTTTGGTTGAATGTAGAAAGTCATATCTTTGAAACTAAGACTTCTAAACCAACTGTCCTTCACAAAATTACTTCATTTTTGAAGGACTGGATTTGAGCTCAATTTCGACTAAAACCCAGACAGACAAAACAAATTCTACAGACAAAGCAAATTCTAACTTCTAACTTTCGGCAGGACCGGCCAGATTTAGTCCAAACAAAATGGAGGCGGATGTATCACATTTGGGGATATTAGTTTGTTTAATGTCACCACTGTGACTCATTTTCCTGGAACGTGGTCAAATAAAAGTATCCTTAAATGATCCAATCCCAAAACCAAAGAAACTCAAACTCACGCCTCCCGCAGGCCACCCTGTGATAGGTCAAAGACCTGGCGTGGGTTCAAGATCCACATGAACATCTGTAACACCTTGGTGCCCTGTGAGACGGAGAGACAAAGTCTGAGTGTCAAAAGAGGGAAACCTCATTCCACACCTCAAATAGCATGTACCAAGTCATTCTCCAAAGAAAATAATGTTGAAAAACAAAATAAAAAAAACAAGTAAATAATGCAACAAATATATCATATACAAACAGAAAACGAAAACTTACAAGTGGTTTAAAAAGCATGCATATATTATTATTACATTTTTTTCCTAGTGTGAGGCTTAGGGAAATCCTAACCTAAGTTTAAACCTAAATTACTGATGGAACTTGGAACGTGGTACAGTACAAGGTTTGGCTCTTCTACTGTATGACGTTGGCAAGGGAATCCCTTCACTACCTTTCTTATTTATACATTTACCAACTTATCCCCGGGTTCCAGTGGAAAATTGTCATGCATCAACAATGATATTAAGTAAGTAAAGATTCTTTATATGAATTCAGTGAAAAAATCCTGCTTTCCTGACCTGGTTCCCCCCGCTCTTTGGGTTGATGAAAACCAAGATGGGCTTCATGAGAGGAGAGGGGAGGGGCTTCAACATGAATGGACGCCATTTGGATTCCTAGAGAGAAAGACAACCATCCGTCATAGACAGACAGATAGTCAGACACACAGACATATATAAATATATGAACAGATCTATAATGTAACTTAACATCATGTTTCTCTATCGCTCCCTCTCCCTCTCTGTCTCTCGCCCACTCGCTCTCTCCAAGTTCCACTTACATCCAGGCCCTTCTTGCTCGTCCTCCGTTTGAACGATGTTCTCTTTTTCCTCCTGGCTGAGTTCTTGAACGAGCTCTGACGCACACAAACACACACGCGCACACACGCACGCACGCGCACGCACGCACGCACGCACGCACGCACGCACGCACGCACGCACGCACGCACGCACGCACACACACACACACACACACACACACACACACACACACACACAGCAGTTAGTTCACTGTCACTCTGTCAGTCTGATGTGAATTTTAGATTTGACGAGGCTGGTAATGTGACAGATGTAAGTGTGTGTTTTGGAGTTGTGTGTGTGTTGTGCGCGGGCGTGTGCACGAGAGCTGAAGAAACACAATCAGAGAGGTTTGGATTGGCATCGCGTCATATCAAATCACACCCGAGACGTGCACAACTGCCCCCAATTTAAGATTTTCCTAGTCGACTATTAGTCGTCATTTCAAGCCATTGAACTTGAACAAATGTTGCACGTTTATGATATTAATTAAATTATTTCAATATATGTTTTTGGGCATCAGAAAGTGGTTTGAGTTCCAGGGCAGAGAAAGAATGTCATAGTTAGTATTGTTAATCCTGTCCTACATTACAGATAAATACAAAACCTAATGACCAGCCTTCAAAATATAAATTTAATTTACAAGCGCTGCAGGCACGAAGCGAGCCACCCGTTAATTCCACTGGTTAAACACTACACCGTTTAAACTTATTGGCCCTATTATTATTATTATTTTATTAATGTACACATTTAAATTACATATTGACATAATTTGCACTGAAATGTGGCGTACAGAAGATCCTTTTCCTGCTGTCGGCTTCCCCTCATTAGGAAGTCCTCGTCCTGCGCATTTCCCAGGGTCGCGGACCCGGTTGCTCGCTGCGCCTTCCACGTCCCTGTCCCGGATCCCCGCCCCTCCTCCCCGACCTCGCCGTTTCCCAGGGCTGAGGACTTGCTTACTTGCTGCCCCCTCCCTGTCCCCGGCCCCCCGGGGCTCTGGCGCACCTCCAGCCCGCCTCTGCAGGGTCCGTCGGGGCATTTAAAATTTGGTTATTGAAGAATCAGATTAACAGTTTAAAATGGCTGTTATAATAAATACACAGTATTTTTATAATATACACAATATATTTTCTGACTTTTAGACCAGTTGGCTAGTCTAATTTTAAACTTCCGTTTAATCAGGGAAATTAGTTGTTAGGATCATCCCTATTCCGTGTCGGAACAACCAGCAAGAGGATGGAACATTGTGATAATTTATCAGTAACACCAACACAATAACTTATAACTAGCCTTTAAAATATAAATCTAATTGTGTGCGCAGTGCGCATGCATGAAGCGAGCCGCTTGTTAATTACCGAGAAACCTTTAAAAGCTGTACTTATTCTTCTGAATGTGTCGGAACAACCAGCAAGGAGACTGAACATTTATTTTTGTTAAAATTTGTTTAAAATTAAAAGTCCTCTAGCATTTCATACACGAGTCCAGCCATGGACAGGATAATTTTGACAGTGCGTAGCTCCTGAATGGGGTTTTTTTTTCCTTCCAACAACCGACCAATGAAAAACTTGGTCGACTAAGACTCTACTCGTTGACAAACATTTGGTCGACTGTTTGGGGGCAGCCCTAACCCACACACAAAAAACTTGCAACTTGTTCTGGAACTTCCAAACCCCCACACACCAGATATTCAAATATAAAAAAAATAAACAGACAAACCAACTATGGTGTGGGGATGGTGTGGTTTGAGCAGCCACACCTGACCTGGGTCTAGGTTATTGGGGACCCAGGATCAGAGTGGCTGCATACCTGTTGCTCGTTGGTTGATCCAACGAGCAACAGGTAAAACCCCCATCACCACACACGTCCATCTGCCCATCCTGGGCTTATTCCAACTAGCCCACGCTCTACAATAAACTGTCTGTCTACAACCCTGTCGTCTGTGCCTCTGTGCTGAAGGTCCCTGAAAATGCCACTTGGGTGGCGTGTGGTTGGCGCAACTGCCACACTGGCAAATCATATTACACTCGGGACACACACAGAAACACACACATGCACTAACACCATTTATAATCCGGGTGAGCTTTGAGTGAGTCAGCAGTGTCATTTTTCATTTCTTTCATTTTTCTTTCATTTCTTTTTGTTTATCTGAGGATCACACCTCTATGGTATGTGTGTGTGTGTGTGTGTGTGTGTGTGTGTGCGTGCGTGCATGTGTGTGCAGCAGTGTGCGTATCAGTGTGTGTGCGTGTGGGCCTGTGTACCTGTGGTTTCCTGACTTTTATGATCCAGGAGGGGGGTACGATGACCCCAGCGTGGGCCCCTAGGGAGCACGGCTCCTCAATCTGATGTAGCATGAAACACGTCACCTTGTTGTGGAACTGAAAAGATCCAAACCCCCACACACCATTATATTCAAAGTTACATAAATTTGAACCACAAAAACTTTATCGAAAAAAGTTTTCCACTTTACAACCGACAGTTTTCATCTGAAGGCACACACACCACACAAGCTTAATGCACCTCAAGCCAAGGGCTGGAAAAATGGGGGGAATTAAATATTTAAACACAGGAAGAACAGGAGAGAATTTAAGTGGAACAACAACCACTTACAGCCTGTTTGCACCAGGAGCAGCTGATTGCGATGATTTCTTTGCTGTGGAAGAACTTCTGCTGGAAGCTCTGGAGACAAAAGCAATAGCAATGAGGGATTAGCTCACCTGCTGAGAAGCTCTTCCGTAGGAGTGTGTCTATGTGTGTGTCTATGCGTGTGTGTCCTTACCTTGCCGCACTGTTTGCATTTCCCCTCTTGTCTTCGCCTGTGAACCCAGTGATGCCTCAATGTGTTCTGCTGTCAGAGAGAGAGAGAAACGTGATGCAACCAAATGTCTCCTGCCCCTCTCTACATACTCAATCTGTCTATACAAACCATCTAGTACAGTGGTTCTCAAATGGGTGGGGTTAAGGGGCTTAGGTTTAAACCGCAAATTAAACCAAAGTTACATTTTGATACATAAGTATTAGAGCAATTACGGTACAATCAATATCTCTCGTTCTTTTGTTTTGCGCGGGGAATTTAAACATGAAATGTCTCAAGAGTGACACGGTCAGCCAAGTGTATTCTGAAGATGAAAAATGCTTCAACGTGTCAAGGAGATACGTGTCTTAAAAATCTTGCAAGAGGGGGTACACACTTACATCTCGGAGGCAGCGGGATCCCCCTTCCCTGAAGGTCGGCTTGCAGCGGAAGTTGATCTGGAAGCAGTAAAAGAAAGATAAATAGAGAGCGAAAGGTTTTCACTAAATTCCATGTGAAACATTAAGTTAATACTTCCACTTAAATGTCACAGAAATTAGTTGTTAGGAACATCCCTATTTTGAATGTGTCAGGACAACGAGCAAGGGGACTGAAAATGTTGTTAATTTATCAGTAACACCAACACAATAACTTATAACCAGCCTTTAAAATATAAATTTAATTTACAAGCGATGCTCGGCGCACACCCATGAAGGGAGCCGCCTGTAAATTACTGGCAAAAGCTCAGCAAAAGCCATAATTATCCATCTGAATGTGTCGGAACAACCTATACAACCTGAACTGAACATTTATTTTTGGTAGAATTTGTTTCAAATTAAAAGATCGTGTCCAGCCCGTGCATGTTTCCAGCCATATTCTATAGGTTTAAGCATGTTAATTTTCACAAGACGCAGCTCCTGAATGGAGTTGTTTTTTCTTTGCGACGAACCAACCAAGTAAAAACTGGGTCGTCCAAGACTCTTCTCTAACGTTTGGTCGAATATTTGGGGGCAGCCCTATTAAACATTCATACTTTGACATCACATCACATCTCTGCAGACAAAATTAATGCTGGCAGTATGCTATTGTGAGCAGATCTGGATACAGAATGGGATACACAATTCACGGTGGGAACCGTTGCACTGCGGAGTTGTTTGACGACACTGCGATCTACCCTGAACTGGGTTAGGGTTAGGGTTACTACCCTAAGGTGAACTCTGAACACCTCTCAGTGTGTGGACAAGCTCATAAAACAGCAGAAAAAGTTTAGGTAAAAGAAAACCTGAAATCACTTTTATTTGTTTGACAATTCTGTAAAAACAGAGTAAATATTTACATTATTTACATTACTTTACATTTCATTACATTACACAAATAATTTGTTAACTGAAGGGGCTTAAATATGCAGGTCAAATACATATATGGCTAGTCAATATGAAAGATATTGTAGCGTAAAGCCTAAACAAAGTTTTGTGGCGAGGAGGCTTTTCAGGGATGCGGGTTTGCCGTGAAACACCGTACTAATTGTATTTTGAAACAAGTTTTGTTTGAGTGTGTGTGTGTGTGTGTGTGTGTGCATACCTTGTCTAGTTGCTCTATGCAGGCAGTGTGAACCACAATCTTACAGACTGCACATTTTCTTCTGGGGGCCGACTTCTTAAGAGACACACACACACACACACACACACACACACACACACACACACACACACACACACACACACACACACACACACACACACACACATTTGAAAACCATATGTGCAATAATCTATATATCTTATAGTATAATTATTATACATAATACTAAAAAAATATTGTGAATGATATCCTTCCTCCACATGTACTTCTGCACCAGACAGTGAAATTGTCCATTTTCTGACTGTGAGTGAATGAGGCAGCAAACAGAATCCTTAAAAGGAGAGAGAGAGGGGGGTTTCATTAGCAGAATTTGACTTGGTTCAAGGTGAGAGAAGATGTGGAAAACATGTCTCTGGAGTCAGTAGCACAGCGGGGTCTGGGGTGACCTTGTTTGTGTTCCGTTGCAAGCTTGAGTGGAGGGAGAGTGGACGGTTAAGTATCCACGCTTGACAACTGGAGGTGGAGACTCAAGAGAAGGTAATCCCCAAGAATGACTTGGCCATATTCACACTCGAAGGCTACAGCCAGCCAGTTTGATTTCCTTCTTTCACACTGACGTTAAGAAGATCATGGCAACTAGTTATGAACGAAGTAGATGCTAATTAACATTAGAGGCCTATCTTAGCCTATCTTGGATAATCATACACACATTTTTGTCAAGTACCATTTTAACAAGACATGCATACATGTCAAAACATACAGTATATGCATGTATATAAATGTCATAAAATAAAAGTTAATTGTCTCATACTGTATTCATATTTTGATCTTGATCAAAATGGAGGACTATAGTTCACTCTCACTCTTTCAAAACTGTTGTCAATGTATTTAACTCCTCTAAAGCTTATATACACCTGTATATGCTTACAATAGTTATAATTGTTTTCAGGTGAGGAAAGAAAATTTACTGTCTTCTGAGTGTATTTCAGTTTGTTAGCGGGTGGGCTACCTCTCCTCAACAGGTGGTCTCATTGTAGGTAAAGATGAGGTTCACCATGATTTACCATTTCATCCATAAACTTGTGCAGCTTTATGGGTGGAATGCTTTAGGTGCAGTCATGGGAGAGGATCCTACAAAGACTACTCTGCTGTTTGTAGACAGGGTTTTAAACATGTAGCAGGCCTCTTGGAGAAACCCGTCCTATCTCTCAGGAAATCCGAAATCTAGTGACCCTGGAGTGCCCAGGTGTACATCAAGCTGTGACAGATTTATGATGCAGTAGTTCTGGGTTAATGGTTTTAAAAGCAAAACTTATGTCTCCAGATAGAATCCTGGTACTTGCCTCAAAAGAGTCTAGCCATTTTGTGATGGAGAAAGGAGGGTTTGGAGATTGACTGCATCACCCAATGCAGTTTGCCCAGGAGGCAAAGTGCATTGTGTCAACGATAGTTGACACAATGCACGTGCAAAGGACTTCCTGAAGGCCAAATGTTAGGGCTGACAGCCCGCAGACCATTGCAGCTAGATATTTTATATTTTCCTTCTTAACAATGGGGAAAATGTATTCTCGGTAGTGATTAAAGATCTTTGCCAACGCAGGGACTAGCTGGTCAGCCAGAGTGCTTCAAAGATGCCAGGAGCCTTCCTCGTGTTCTGTTTACAGACCTTTCCTACTGAGAGAGTCAATGATACAGGGTGCTGGGTGTAACTTACTGTCACTGAATGAAGAACACTGACACAAAACCAGGCATTTGTATTGCAGGACACCTGGGAAACCAATGCAGTGTGCCTGGTAGCAAATTAGGAATATTTCAAACAAACACTAATTTCTGACAAGAGCTGACCTTTTTAACATGGAATATAGCAAAGCCATTCAGGCAGGGGTGAGTCGATCATTACCGGTAATGATATCCGTGTTGATAATGGAGTGGCATCTGCTCCATCCAGCGGGTTGACTATTGACAGTCAGCCTTAATAATACTTAATGGCAGGGAGGAGAAAAAAAGCGCACACACAAATAACCCCCCCACCATCTCCACAATGTTCATTCAAACAGTGAGACAGAGCAAAGGAGAGAGTTGAATGACGAGTCAGAGAGAAAAAAGGCAGAGCTTAAGCAGCCTTTTGTCAACCAACCTTGAGAAAATCCAACATGCCAGTGAAGAAGGACTGTCGTACATTATTTGATGAACAGAAACTGGCAAAAGGTACAACCTGAATAACAAACAAAAATGGTACTAGAGAGCTTAAGAACCACTAGGTAAGGCTTCTACATAGTAGAAGCTGTGTTATTTTTATACAGGGACAATAACGACTCGGCTGTTACGTCAACATTGTATAAATAGCAGAATATCGACATTCTGGTACTGCATGTCTCCTGCACATACTATTAGCAGACCTGCCAACCTTGGGAAATATTTTGAGTACCACAACAGTGTAACAGGGAGTCTCTGTGGCATTTGAGCTACTGCAACCAAATGACTCCATCAGTTATTCACACCGTAGCTGTCTCGGCTACAAATTAATCTCATTAGGATACATCTCTTGAAATGCATCATCTCGTAAAGTTACCAAACATGTTGACCAACTCGAGGTGCAGTGTTTGCAATTTTCTTGGCTGAAGTCTGACCTTCCGATTCTGATTTTGGCCGATTTGGATTTTCTTTCAATTCTGTTTTCATAATAAACCGTTGACTGTGAATTAACTTTTTCTTTGTCGTCCGATCTTTTTGGGTTTATATCCGTGATGGTAGAAACCACATTTCTTATCATCTGGTCTCTTTGGGTATATCTGCTGTACGTCAATGACAAATACTTCATTTGATCTGATGAAGGTCACGTCATAGGACAGCTGCACATGCACAGTACTGCTGCAATTTTCACTTAATATAGTGAGATTGCTGATGTTGACACTGTGTTTATTATTGTTCATTATTGTTCATTATTAACTATGGAACAATAATAGAAGATGAAACTGCCCCTGAGTTCTAATAGAATCAAGTTCAACCTGTAACTCTCACTGAATCTTAGGATACAAAATGTATGTCCAGTTCAAGCTTCAAATATAAGTGTCTTTCACTTTTAAGTGCAAATATGCCTTTATATCATATTAATATAGTACTTGGCATTCCAAAATAAATTGCAATCATTGCAATAAAAATTTATAATAATAACTAGATCTTAACTCTTCTCCTTCTTGTTCACTGGAAGTCCTTCTTCCCTCACCGTGCAGTAAACCAAGTAAATTAAATCAAACCACTCATTTTACTCAATGAGTTGTCACGAACCAGGGCCCAAAAAAAGAGTATAACTTTTCATCACGAGTGGAGCTCCGCTGTGACAGCGATAGATACACATCTGCACAATGTTGGAATATTGTCAGGCGATGAATAAATAATTGAACTAATCTTCTTTGTTTACCTTGAAGTACCAAACAGCCGACATTTTCTTTCTTTCGCTCTCTTTTTTAAGTGTCAGCTACGCAGCTACGTTATACTACGTCGTATCGGGTCACATTTTTGTGCCTTTTTTATTACTCCCCCACTTCCCATTTTACCTCACAATGCAGCTTCACGCCTCAGTGTATAATAAAGTATCACTCAGTGCGCTGCGTATCAGTGGATGTTGAGTGAGTGGGAGGGGGGGCTCATTGAACCACAGATTGCAGCATTCAAGATTCAAGATTCAAGAGGTTTATTCGTCACATGCATATACATACTTCCATACATACTATATGCAGTGAAATCTGGTCCAATCCCAGGGATGCAGTTTCAACACCCAATAAATGTACGGTATTTGATTTATTGTTAGATTTCTTTTGCGCAGTTTCAGCTGGCATTTTGTACCTGCATCTTTTGATCAAGAATTGCATAGTTAGTACACAAAATGTGTGCAGGTTGGCAGGTCTGCTAATACCTTTTATTGGGGGTTCTTGATGAGCAGCAATGGAAAGCACATCTTTTTAATTGAATCTTGGACCCGAGGGGGAAAATAAGTGCTAAAAAAGGGCATTCTCAGTACATCGAGTTTCCTCATCCCTCCTTTCCATATTTTTGTCTCGGGATGGCATACAGCGCTAATTGAATCTCAAAGGCAGGCTAACGATTATGATTAATGTCATGTCTCAGTGTGAGGGCCCAGCGTGAGGGCACAGTGCCCGAACTCCCACATTGGCCTTCTCCCACCCCCCAAGCTATTAGGTGACCCACAATGCTGATGTGTGCTACATTTTTTCATGTTGTTGTAAAAAAGGTTGATCGTGGTGATTTCTTCGACACACACCATAAAAGTAGAGCGTGCGCTATATGTTTTACCTCACGGAAAAATACATTTCGAGCCGACAATTGATGTGTGCTTTTCCATATGCAGTATGTGTATGACGGAGAGGCGGAGAGAGAGAGAGAGAGAGAGAGAGAGAGGGTGAGAGAGAGAGAGAGAGACAGAGAGAGAGAGAGAGAGAGAAGGGGAAGTGGTGTTTGATGAAGATTGCTATTTGATTTCATCGTGCTCTCAGCACCATGCTGTCTGATTAGCAAGCATTTCCTCATCTGAAATGAAGGGCTCTTGAAATGAACAAATGGCTAAAACAAAACATTAAGGACCAAGAAAGCAGCTGCTTTCTCTCTCTCTCTCTCTCTCTCTCTCTCTCTCTCTCTCTCTCTCTCTCTCCCCCTCTCTCTCTCATCTCCTTTACTCCGTGATGGGGTCAGTCCCGGTGAAAAACCGACGTCGGCTTCAGGATTCTACTGGCTAATAAAGCCACTTGAGTGAATGGAGGAGGCAGGAATGGAAGATGAAAGAGAAGAGAGCCCTGAAGGATGGTTTGTTATGTCGAACTGTTCTAATGCACTTTTATGCAAGATGGATGACAGTCATTCGGAATGAGATCCTTCCTTTTTCCTCATTATTCTCAGTCCTGGTGTGGAACAAAAAATAACCCCAATCAAATCTTGGAGCAAACAATGTTCTCAAGGGCACAAAAAACTGTTTCTTTCTATGTCCCATCGACGGAGACTGAAGTGGGCCAAACTCAGGCTTTTCTTTTCACCATTTCTCCCTCATAAAATACTTATTATTCAAGGCACAAAGGTATTGTCCTAGTTAGCCTCTCTGTGCACTGGCTTTATTCTGTTTGTTTAAAGTCCCTGTAAATCCAGAAAATAAATATGTCTTCTGAGATTGTCACACCACGGAAAAATGTGTTATTAACCACCCAGTCAAATTTGAATGATTAAAAAATCGCCAAGTACATAAAATTATGTTTCAAGATCGTGAAAAAAAGGCAGAACTCTCTGTTCTGAAATGCTGCGGGCCTGTCCGCTGAAGACACTGAAAACACAGCCAATCAAATTGATCATCTTAAACGTTTACATTGGAGTAAGTAACTTCCACGTTTAAATGTTCTGCTGAACCGAGTCCTGTGTGTCTGGTTGCTCCCCGCTCTCGGTGCCCCCTGCTGGCTCCTCCGCAGGCCAGGTCTGAGCTCCACGGCCTGCTAGCATGCGGCTAACGCTAACGTAACCAAACCCTGCGCGGTCAAACGGACGGGACGGTTCTTTTTTGTCTGATATACAATTTTATCAGGGGGGTGGCAGGCACGCATAGAACATAATGTAATGTGGCTAATGCATTCCCCTCGTTCCAGAAGTGCAGGATTTATAATTTACAAGTAAAGTATTCACACAAAAACATTGTTTTTATTAAATTAAGTCTCATAGCTACCGAAAGCAACGGTAGCTATCCCAACAGTGGGGATGCAAGGCTTTTTTTGGAACGGAACGGCACAGTCCCTTAACTCAGTTGTGCTAAAAAGAATTGTTTCATACATGTAAACAAACAAAAATAAATAGATCTAAAATAAAAAGACAGGCAAGGGAGCCGGCGCACACCGCTGTCCGGAGGAGAAAACCCCCGTAAAAAAAAACTGCTCAAATTCTCTGAGTTAGGTTTACATTTTTCATTTTCCATACAAGTAAGAAACAAAATAAATCAAAATCTTTCCCTATGAGATTATATTATATATTGCTATATTATAATCACAAGATCTGCATATACTGTAGAGTGGCAGGTGCGTGCGGGGGGGATTTAATTGTACCCCCGATTTAATCATAAATCTGTCCAAGCCTAGTAGCTGTATCTATTAATTCTGTATACATCTGTTGTCAATTCATCAAGTTAGAGGAAGTATTTCTAGACAGTTTTCAATTCCTCAACGTCTCCCTTTTAAACAACGTCAACGTAATAATCTGAAATGCATCGCCAGCAGGACGGACTTCACGGTGCCCATGCTGAAACACCTAAGGTCTTACAAATCTGTTTTTAACATTTCTTTCCTGGGTCGCGGCCGGTCCCTCTGCTGTCCGTCTCGTTTGAATAATGTCTCACACTCGAGAAAAGACTGTCGGGACAAGCTGCGTCTCACTGGCTCAGCACAGACGTCCACATAAAAACTGAACTGCTATTGATGGGGAAGACTGTGCCCTTGCTCTAGCAAGGGCTCCAGTTCAAATGCAAAAAAATATACTGTTCTGTGATAGCTGGACATTGTCTTGCCAGCAGTTCATTAAACTCTCTCTCTCTCTCTCTCTCTCTCTCTCTCTCTCTCTCTCTGTCTCTCTTTTTCTCTCTGTCTCTCACAACCACATAAGGACACGGAAAACGGGGCGATGTGCGCTACTCACTGCGGTCTTCAGGAGGCAGGTGTCCTCCCCCAGATAACAGAGGTCTCCAGAACAACTGGTCTCCAGCCACAGGTGGTCTCCGTTGACGGCATTCTCCTACAGACACAGACACAGACACACACACACACACACACACACACACACACACACACACACACACACACACACACACACACCAAGTGCAAAGAGAATGACAAGAGGATGAGCACAGAGAGGAGAGAGAGAGAGAGAGAGAGAGAGAGAGAGAGAGAGACAATGATACAATGAGTCACTTTATAATAATAATTTCTTGCACTCACAGAGTTGTAATTCCAGCTGAATTGCGACCATATGCGCATAGCACAAGCATGTGGATATTATGGACCCCATATGGGGGCTGACAGTGGGTTAAGCACATAATTGTAGCTGCCTTTGAGTAGGTGAGCATTTCAGAGGACATATGAGCTGGAGGTGTCAGTCAAAACAGTAGACAAAGTACCAATTTACTCTGATGGTTGCAATGAATACAATTATTGTTTCAGAGTGGCACACTCATGAGTGAGTGAGGGTGTGGATATTTGCGTATATGTGCTTGTGCATGAGTGCCTGTGTGTGTGTCTGTGTGTTTGTGTGTGTCTATGTCCCGCAGTGAGTGAAAGGCTGGGAACGACGTTGTGGAAGTCTCCCCGGACCGGCCCGATGTCGGACTCTTAGATGTCGGTCGAGTGCAGTTAGCCAGCTCACACCTCGCAATTAATAATGCAAGGTGTGCAAATTGGAATACCTGGTCGATTAGTACGATGAAGCCCTGGCCCTATGTCAGAGTTGGAGTCCCAGCAACTGATCTCGCCTTGAATTTAAGCATCTGGTCAAACCGGATCTGCTTTGAGGTAACATTTAGTTCTGACAGACAACTCTTAGATTGAATTAATTAATTAATTAATTTTGCATAGTTTTAGGTTGGTTGTCTGGGCTCTAATGCTCATCACTCCTGGTCAGATGTACAGAAAACATAGGCATGCTCAGTGAGCTAGAAATTTTGGAGTGATGAGTTTGAATCCCCCCATTGAGTGGAGGGGAAGAGGAAGAGTAGAGCCCAACAGGTGGATGCAGGGGAGGTGGAGGGAGTGCAGCAACACAGCAAGCAAAGCAGGATGCAAAGCAGGAAGCAAAGCAGGTTGGGCAAGAGGAATTGGCTGCTTAAATAGGCCCGCCCATAAGCGTGTGGAAGCATGTGGCCCAATAGAGTTGTCTGTCAGAACTAACTCTGCAAGCTACGCCTCATAAATCGTAAACAGTTTAAAATAGTAAAGTAGGCGGATTCATTTTAGAAGCCGAACAGAGGTTATTGTGTGTCAAAGCTGCCTTGTTAAAGTGAGGTGGAATTGCCAAGGCCAGATGTCTGTGCCAAATATTTGTGCATACCCCATAGTCACATCAAATTAGCTGCAAGGTGAGGTGTGTATTTAAATTGTTCAAAGATAAAGCTCCAAAAAGGCCTAAAACCATGCAGTGTAAGCAGACCAAGAAACTACAGCCAAATCGAAATACTTTTCTGGAAAACATTGGCCTTGGGAAGTCTGGCCGTTTATCTGAACCCTGTCATGGGGAACCAGGTGGAAGAATTTAAGAAAAAGTGACGCTATTTCAGAGGTGAAGGAGTTGTGACGGCCCGTCATTCATGAATCCATTAAATGCTGCGGCTGGCGTGCTGGGACAAAAATTATACTTTGAAAGGCAGGGATTTTTTCAGAGCTGTCCTAAGTTAATGGGTTGGGGTCATGCTGTCTAAAGTGGATTGGGACTTCGG